>NC_064645.1:425224885-425527915 GCF_023864345.2 Schistocerca serialis cubense
GGATGTGTGATACTATGAATCACATGACTCATCATGGCACTAGGTGGCCACAGTAGGAACTGAATGGTGGCACTGTGACGCATAGAAATCATGCATCCTATGCCCTGGACATTAATGTTACCAAGTTTCTGAACTGGACAGTGGCACTGTGATGCATTGAAATCTGGCACCCCATGCTCTGGACATTAACGCTACCAGGTTTGGTACTCAAACAATAATTAGTTTCTGTGTTACAATGTGATAAAATAGGGAAAGTTTAATTGTAACCATCTGGTACATATCTCAATGACTTTCAGTCTAAGATAATGTGCTCCTCAGTTCAGTCACAAATTTTGTTTATGATCCCATATGATCATATTTCCATCAGTTAGAATTAATGTGATACTCAATTAAGTGTTTTTCAGAAGGCAGGAAATAGTACATCTACCTGACTGACTTGATGTATGGCTTTCATGATGTCATGCAAAATATGAATTGAGTTTTGCGTGAGCAATGTTTGCAGAATCCATACTGGTTGGCATGACAGTGATCATTGTGTTAGAGACAAAGTTTTATTTTGAACTTATAGCCATACTATATCTGCTGAGGCCAAGTTGTTAGGTAACCTGGCAGAAAGGAGATGGGAATTTAGGGCTGACAGTTCATAGTTTTTCATTTGAACCTCCTTTTATTTTCATGTAGTAAGTGAGTTGTTTGAGATTGAATGGAGACAGGCAGAATTTTGATGTGTTCAGAGTCAGAGGAATGATGTTGCACAGAACAGTAATGAAAATGAAATACAAGGTTAATGTGTATGATGAGTAAAGCAGGGGAAGTGTGGTGAGAGGATGAAAAGGTTGTGATAAGTGGCTATTAAAAAATCCTGAAACATTTTCAAATGTCCACTTAGGCTGTCAAATCTTTTCTGCAGATAAAATTTATTTCATCATGTTTTACATTACATAACAGTCCAGTTTCAGCCTTTGACCATTGAATCTGTGAAATGTGTCATATTTAAAAACTATTTAGTGCTACATGGGCACAGTGACTTGTCCTCAGAGACACACTCTAAAAAAATCTACTTATACACTGATCAGCCAGAAAATTATACCACCTACTTAATGGCCGGTATGTCTACCTTTGGCAAGGATAAGAACAGCGATGCATCATGGCGCAGAAGCAGTGAGGCCTTGATAGGTTGCTGGAAAGAGTTGACACCACAGCTGCGTACATGTCACCTAATTCCTGTAAATTCTGGGTGGGGGGGGGGGGGGGAGGGAGGGGGGGGATGAGCTCTGATGCCAAGTTCAGTCACATCCTAGATGTGTTCAATTGAGTTCAGATCTGGTGAGTTGGGGACCAGCTACTTTGTTCCTTGAGCCACTCTCACACACTCCTGGCCATTTGACATGATGCATTATCTTGTTGAAAAATGCCACTGCTGCTGGGAAAAATGATTGTCATGATGGAGTGTACATGTTTTCCAACCAGTGTATGATATTCCTTGACTATCATGGGGCCTTTCATAAGCTCCATTGGGTCCATGGATGCCCACGTGAATGCTCCCCAGAGCATCGTAGAATTGCTGCCAGCTTGTCTTTGTCTCGCAGTACAAGTGTCATGGAGCTGCTCACCCCGGAAGACGATGCATTCATGCCCTTCCATCAACATTATGAAGAAGGTATTGGGATTCATCAGACCATGCAACACTCTGCCACTGCGCCATTATCCAGTGATGATGGTAACATGCCTATTTCAGTTGTAGTTACCAATGTTGTGTTGTTAACATTGGCACATGCATAGGTCGTTGGCTGCGAAGGCCCCTCGTTAGCAGTGTTCAGTGCACTGTATGTTCAGTATGTTCAGACACACTTGTACTCCACCCATCTTTAAAGTTTGATGTTAGTTCTGCCACAGTTCACCTCCACTCCTGTTTTACCAGTCTGCTCAGCCTACGACGTCCGACATCTGTAATGGAGGGTGGCCACCCAACTCCACAACACCTGGATGTGATTTCACCTTGGTTTTGCCGTGTGTTGTAGACACTCACCACAGCACTTCTCCAACACCTGAAAAGTCGTATAGTTTCCAAAATGCTTGTGCCGAGCCTCCAGGCCATCACGATCTGTCCTCAGTGAAACTCAGATAGATCGTGCACCTTCCCCATTCTACATCCAGGTAGCACGCACATGCACTGTGCGTGTGTCTGACTAGCAGTAATTCCTCATCAGGTAAGGTGTCTATTGGCTAGATGAGTTTAGCATGTCCACCTCCATAGCCCAGGGGTACTGTGTCTTGCTCCTATGCAGAAGACTTGGGAAGACTGGTACTGGCAGGGATTCTTCCTTGGTGGGAGTCTCAAGAGGCCAATTGAGGAGCTACTTGAATGAGAAGTAGTGCTTCTAAGGTCAAGGAAGCCAATAACGGTTCAGAGAGCAGTGTGCTCAACCCGCACACTCCATACCATATTCAGTGATGCCACTGGCAGAGCATGACATGAAGTTCAGTCACTCCCAGTTGGCCCCATCAGGAGCAAAACACAGAGAGCTTTACTTTTGATTGCCTTTTTCCATTAGTGGTTTTGAGTTATCAAGACCCTATTATCAACTGCAACATAAACCATGTGTCATACAGGTGAAGAGAGTAATGTAGATCAATTTTTATGGTAATGGCACTGTTCACCAAATGCAAAGTACCACTTAATGAGCTTCTTCTATATCTGTACACATTAAAGTCTCCAGACAATTTTCCAGCTGTAGATAGTTATTGCTTTCTGTATGAAGATAGGGTGGTTCATTAGTACGTGAAAAAAATCAACATCAACAGCAAGAGCTAACCGATTGTAGTTTATTCTGCTCTCAAGTATTTTGCCTTCTCCATCTTCTGATCATTACTCAATCTCCCTTCTTCTTTATTTTGGCTTATACTTCAGCAAAGCCTTTGGTGTTCTGGTATCTTGTGTTGTTGTTATATCTTCTCTCCATTTGTTGCTGTATTTCTTCCTTCAGATTAATTATGTTAATTCTTCCTCCTCCTCTGCTGACAAGTAACGTGTAGATTGCTACTGATTTCAGAAATCATGGATTTACATTTTTCTTCTCTTGTTTTGTAAGCATTTAACATTCACACATATCCATGGAACAACTTTGGTATTAAACTTCCTGTCAGATTAAAACTGTGTGCCCGACCGAGACTCGAACTCGGGACCTTTGCCTTTCGCGGGCAAGTGCTCTACCAACTGAGCTACTGAAGCATGACTCACGCCCGGTACTCACAGCTTTACTTCTACCAGTACCTCGTCTCCTACCTTCCAAACTTTACAGAAGCTCTCCTGCGAACCTTGCAGAACTAGCACTCCTGAAAGAAAGGATATTGCGGAGACATGGCTTAGCCACAGCCTGGGTGATGTTTCCAGAATTCTGGAAACATCCCCCAGGCTGTGGCTAAGCCATGTCTCCGCAATATCCTTTCTTTCAGGAGTGCTAGTTCTGCAAGGTTCGCAGGAGAGCTTCTGTAAAGTTTGGAAGGTAGGAGACGAGGTACTGGCAGAAGTAAAGCTGTGAGTACCGGGTGTGAGTCGTGCTTCGGTAGCTCAGTTGGTAGAGCACTTGCCCGCGAAAGTCCAAGGTCCCGAGTTCGAGTCTCAGTCGGGCACACAGTTTTAATCTGCCAGGAAGTTTCATATGAGCGCACACTCCGCTGCAGAGTGAAGATCTCATTCTGGAAACTTTGGTATTGTCATTGCTTTATATAGTTTAAGCACTGTATCTCTTGTGCTGTTTTTAAAATGAAATCTGATCTCACTGCGTAGATACTGGAATTTCTGTAGCTTTGTATGCACATAATTTGATGAAAAGTAATATTACAACCAAGATGAAATTTGTTAACTTGTGCTGCTTCTTCATTATCAGTTAATATTTGGCATTAACTGGTGCACATCCTCCAAATGCCACTGCCTTTGTTTCTACATATATATAACGCATCTTTTCTTTCAGATCCTCCAAATGCCATTGCTTTTGTTTTTATGTATATGTGGCGTCTGTTCTTTCAGATCCTCCAAATGCCATTGCTTCTCTGTGTGTGTGGTGTCTGTTCTTTTGGACATGTCCAACAGAATAGACACCACATATATATAATTAAGGTGAGAATGGCCAATGATATTTACAGTGCAGAAGCACACTGAGCTGGAATTTGTATGGGAATCAGCAAAATACAGTGAGTAATTAGGATAACAGGTAAGGTGCACTACATAGTGTTTTGTGGATAAGCTGAGAAATTGGGTTTGACAGGAGGCGTTCTAGGACAATCTGTGCAGTTGCGATGACCACTGTATCAAGATGATGCAGAGGTCAGTACATCTGCCTAATAAGCAGGAGATATGGGTTCCAGTTCCAGTTTGGCACAAATTTTCAACTTTTTCCATTGATTTAAATCTGTGCCAATGTCTGTAATTCCTTTATGTTTTATTTTTGATGAAAAGATATTTAAATTATTTCCTACTTTCACAAGCAGGGACTGCCAATGTTATAGACATATTCTGTTCTAGCTGAAATCACTTGATCATCTACAAAAAGCAATGTGTGTTGGGTAGTGATTTATTTTAAGAAGTTTTGGTAATAATTTTTGTTATTTATTTGTTATGACAAGAAAGCTAGCAAAGTTCCACACCCACACCAATCCACATTTCAAGGACATTAACAGTCATAAATTTTGCCTGACACATTCACTTTTAGTTTAGTTGTTGGAGAGAGCTCATATAAACATCATGCAGTGGAAAGTCTAGAATGGAATAACAATATTAAAGAAAGGATAGATTCCTACTCACCACATATAGGAGGTGTTGAATCACAGACAAGGTGCTGTGGGACAGTGGCCGTGTGTGTGTGTGTGTGTGTGTGTGTGTGTGTGTGTGTGTGTGTGTGTGTGAGAGAGAGAGAGAGAGAGAGAGAGAGAGAGAGAGAGAGAGAGAGAGTTACGCTTGTGTGAATGTGTGTGTTCTACTTCAGAAAGATTTTGTCCAAACTCTTACAAGTATATACTTTAGCAGTGTTTTTCATTGTGCCTGTCTGCAGTCCAATACTTTCTTTATGTAGAGAGCAACAATCTGTCCTCTTCATATACATCTACATCTACATCTACATGGACACTCTGCAAATCAAATTCAAGTGTCTGGCATAGGGTTCATCAAACCACCTTCACAATTCTCTATTATTCCGATCTTGCACAGGGTGCAGAAAGAACGAACACCCATATCTTACTGTAAAAGCTCTGATTCCCCTTATTTCATCATGGCAATCTTTCTCCCTATGTAAATCTGCGTCAAATAAATATTTTTGCATTTGAAGGAGAAAGTTAGTGATTGGTATTTTGTGAGGTGACTGCTCTGCAACGAAAAACACCATTGCTTTCATAATGTCCATCCCAAATCCTGTATCATTTCAGTGACACTCTCACCCCTATTTCACGAAAATACAAAATGTGCGACCCTTCTTTGAATTTTTCAATGTACTCTGTCAATCCTATCTGGTAAGGATCCCACACTGCACAGCACTATTCTAAAAGAAGATGGACAAGGGTAGTGTAGGCTGTCTAAGAGTAGATCTATTACATTTTCTAAGTGTCCTACCAATAAAACACAGTCTTTGGTTAGCCTTCCCCACAACATTTTCTATGTGTTCCTTCCAATTTAACTTGTTTGTAATTGTAATTCCTAGATATTTAATTGAATTTACGGCCTTTAGATTTGACTGATTTATCATGTAAAAAAAGTTCAACAGATTCCTTTTAGCTCTTATGTGGATGACCTTACACTTTTGATTATTTAGGGTCAACTGTCAATTTTTGCACCATACATATATCTCTTCTAAATCGTCTGATGAGTTGACTATACGATACTGAACAGCATCATCTGCAAACAACTTAAGACAGCTGCTCAGATTGTCTGCTAAGTCGTTTATATAGATAAGAAACAGCAGGTGGCCCATAACACTACCTTGGGGAATGCCAGAAATCACTTCTGTTTTATTCGACCACTTTCCGTCAGTTACTACAAACTGTGACCTTTCTAACAGGAAATCATGAATCCAGTCACATAACTGAGACGATATTCCATAAGCACGCAATTTCACTACAAGCTGCTTGTGTGGTACAGTGTCAGAAGCCTTACAGAAATATAGAAATATGGAATCCCTTGTCAATAGCACTCAACACTTCATGTGAGTAAAGAGCTAGTTGTGTTTCACAAGGAAGATGTTTTCTAAATCTATGTTGACTGTGGGTCAATAGATCATTTTCTTCGAGATAATTCATAATGTTTGAACACAATATATGTTCCAAAATCCTGCTGCACATTGACATTAGTGATATGGGCCTATAATTTAGTGGATTACTCCTACTACATTTCTTAAATATTGGTGTGACCTCTGCAACTTTCAAGTCTTTGGGTATGGATCTTTCATAGAGCGAATGGTTGTATATGATTGTTAAGTATGGAGCTATTGCATCAGCATACTCTGAAAGGAACCTAATTGGTATACAATCTGGACCAGAAGACTTGCTTTTATTAAGTGATTTGAGTTGCTTCACTACTCCTGGAATATCTACTTCTACGTTACTCATGTTGGCAGTTGTTCTTGATTCGAATTCTGGAATATTTACTTTGTCTCCTTTGGTGAAGGCATTTTGAAAGGCTGTGTTTAGTAACTCTGCTGTGGCAGCATTATCTTTGATGGTATCTCCATTGCTATCATGGAGAGAAGGCATTGTTTGTGTCTTGCTACTATCATTCTTCACATACAACCAGAATCTCTTTAGATTTTCTGCCAGATTTTGAGACAAAGTTTCATTGTTGAAACTAGTATAAGCATCTTGCATTGAAGTCTGCACTAAATTTTGAGCTTCTTTAAAATATCAACAATCTTGGAGATTTTGCATCTGTTTAAATTCGGCAGATAACATATAAGTTAAAGAGATACTTCAAGCTGCATCATTCTATTTAACAATTTAATATATGTTCTGTTATACATAATTTGTATTACTCTTACTGTCAGCAGCTTGGGGTCTTGTCATTAGCATTGCAGACTTGCACCAAGCAGAAGAATTCCCCAGAAGGAGGATCCCAGCCACAGACGCCATACACACATTTCATTTCATTATTCTTAATAAATGCCATGGAAGACCCTTGTCATGTAGGACTTAAAAAAATTGGTTCTGTTTTCCTCATCAAATGCTTTTTCACAGTCAGTAAATAAAAGTGGGCATATTAAATTCTCGATATTTTTATATTAACTGGTCATGGTCATTCATTTCCGTGTCTGGTCAGCAATTCCAGAACTCACCAACCACAATGGCCTTGTTAGTTGCCTTGATCAAGTAATTTTCTGCAGGGTTGTTCCAGTAGAGAGCATATGTGCAAGTGGCCCAGATCTTTTGTTGTTTCATACTCACAGGACAAGTCTCCATCAGCTGGAAGGATGCCCCAGTTTTGCATGTTGGTCTAGCAACTGGGGATATTCACCCTACGATGACTGAGTGATGTCCAAACATGATAGGGCAGCTTGTTTTCTGGGGTGAGGTTTTCCTCTTCAGGGATATTAATATTATTATAATTATTATTGTGTTTATTCATCCAAGGATTATCCGGCCACAGCTTACTCTTCCAGCTGATGATGTGTTAGAATCTAGTGTTCCTTCTAGCAGTTGAGTCCTAGCTATGAAACTCATTGTAGATTTCAACTGACAGACAACAGCTTGATGACCATGCAGTGGATAATTGGAGTCATTGATCTGCTTCGCCCTCTCGTCATTAGTAGTGATGGCCCTTCTGACAGAGGGGAGAGCTATTCCAGCAATCTGGTAGAGTTGATTTCATATGTCCTGACAGTCTCATTGACTGCAGTGTGAACCTGCTTGGTTTGAGCAGATGCATGCCACACAGTTGAGGCATACTTCACAGCTGACACACACAAAGCATCAGCAGAAGCTCTCAGGATGTGAGGACTAGCTCTGCAGGTGGTGGCTGTGAGCTTCCACAAAATATTATTCCTTCCACTGCTCTTCAGCCTGGTGTTACAGCGATGTGCCTTGAAGGACAGTGCATGGTAAAGAGTTACACTCAAATATACAGCTGTTGGACAGTGTTGAAGTCTTTTGCATTGCCATATGACGTTCAATTTGCATCAAGCTTTTCTATTCTGTAAGTGAAATGTGCACACCTAAATCTTGTTAGTATTTGACTTTAGATGACTGAGCACATAGTAAAAGCCAAGCGTATCCAAAGATGAAATCAACTTTTCCGCTATCTCTTCAAATGTCTTCCCATGGGCAGCCACTGCTGCATCATCAGCATAAAAGAAATGCCTGGAGTTTCGTTAATGGGCTGATCATTGATGTAAATATTATAAAGCATAGGAGCAAGCACACTGCATTGAGATAGGCCATTCTTTTGTATGGATCATTAGCTCTTCTCAGTCTGGAGAAAGAGATGGACTCTTCTGTTCTGCAGGAGAGAGTCTCTGAGGGATGTTAGTTGCTAGTAAAAACAAAATATGTGCCAATTTTATAATTTTGCTTCTGCTGTTTCACCAACACCTCTTTGTATTATCTTTGCATACATTTCATAACCTTGGCTGCATGACAAGCTCACACTCCAGTAGTTTGTAGTTTGTTTTATCTCCATACCTAAATATAGGTGGCATTACTACCTCATTCTCTTTCTCTGGCACATGTCGATTTCCACCAATAGCTCAAAAACATATTTTTCAGTTTTGTAATGTGTCCAGCTCAAATTTTATATTAGCACATCTCAGTCTTTCTATTTCTTAGTGTTCATAATTCTGTGTTTACTCTATATTAACATTTACAGCTGCTGTTCTATGTTTACACATGCCACGTTACCTATAAGATTCTATGAAGATTATGCGAAAGAACTTGCTCCCCTTCTAGCAGTAATTTATCATAGATTGCTTGAGCAACAAAATGTACATAATGACTGGAAAAAAGCACAGGTCACAGGTCATTTCTGTTTTTAAGAAAGGCCATAAGACAGATCATCACAATTATAGACCTATATCATTGACGTCAATCTGTTGTAGAATTATGGAATACATTTTATGCTCAAGAATTATGACGTTTTTCGAAAATGAATATCTCCTCTATAAAAATCAACAGAGATCCTGCAAAACTCAGCTTGCTCTGTTCCTCCCTGAGATCCACAGCGCAATGGACAATGGCGCCCAGCTTGATGCTGTGTTCCTTGATTTCAATAAGGCATTTGACACTGTTCTGCATTGCCATTTAATGAAAAAAAAAATAAGCTTATGGAGTATCAGAGCAGACTTGCGATTGGTCTCAAGACTTTCTTGTAGATAGAACTCAACATGTTGCTCTTAACGGAACAAAATTGACAGATGTCAAGGTAATATATGGAGTACCACAGGGAAATGTAATAGAACTGTTGCTGCTTACAATATATATAAATGATCTAGTAGAAAGTGTCGGATGATATTTAAGGCTATTTACAGATGATGCAGTTGTCTGTACCAAAGTAGCAGTGCCATAAGATATTAAGAATTTACAGAATGACCTGCAGAGAATTGATGAATGGTGTAGGCTCTGGCAGTTGATCCTGAACATAAATAAATGTAACATATTGCACATACATAGGGGAAGGAATACACTACTGTACAGCTACACTATTGATGACAAACAGCTGGAGACAGCATCTGCTGTAAAATATCTAGGCATAACTATCCAGAGTGACCTTAAGTGGAATGACCACATAAAACAGATAGTGGGAAAGCAGATACCAGTCTCAGATTCATCGGAAGAATCTTAAGGAAATGTAACTCATCCACGAAAGAAGTGGCATATAAGGCACTTGTACGCCCGATTCTTCAGTACTGTTCATCTATCTGGGATCCCTATCAGGTAAGACTGATAGAGGAGACAGAGAAGATCCAACGAAGAGTGGCGTGTTTTTGTCACGGGATCGTTTAGCTGGCAAGAGAGCTTTACGGAGATGATAAACAAACTCCACTGGCAGATGTTACAAGAGAGGCATTGTGCATCATGGAGAGATTTACTATTGAAATTTTGGGAAAGCACTTTTCAGGAGGAGTCGGACAACATACATATCGCGTATTGATCAAGAGGAGAAAATTCGAGGATTTAGAGCCAATACAGAGGCTTACTGACATTCATTCGTCCCATGCACTATTCGTGAGTGGAATAGGATTGGAGGGATCAGATAGTGGTACCAAAAGTACCCTCCGACACACACCATTAGGAGGCTTGCTGAGTATGATGTAGATGTAGATGTTATGTGAAGTGACTGAGGTCATATGGAGCACCATTTTTTTGTAGGGTTGCAGCTTGCTGAGGTAGCTCAGCTACTTGTGATTGCAGTGCTTCTAGGAAAGTCACCATTCTGGTGGAGACAGTTGGAATACTCTTTGAGGGACACATTTCAACTATTTAGTCAGCAGTTCAGGTGAGAGCATCAAGGTCGCCAGCTCAAACGTTGAGTATTTTTGTGCATCTGCAGAAAAACATGATAGCCATATATTCCACATAATATTGTTGTTAATTGCATTGCTTGTCTGCATGCAAAGTCATTGAAGTATTATGGAGCAGTTTTTAAGATGCTTAGTTCTGATTGTGAGAAGCGCATTACAAATGCATGCCTGATGGAAGTATATTTTTCAGTGCTTCATGGCAAAGCTAGGATGTTTTGTACTTCTGTAGCCTTTTGCTCTTAAGTGCAAGTATATTTAGTTTCATCTGAGGTGATTTGGGCCAAGACGAATCGTCTCTCAAGTTGGATGAACCACAGTATTGATTGATATAAGGGGCATTCAAAAATAAACAACCGAGCATGGTGGCACAGTGGACTCGCATTCGGGAGGACGATGGTTCAATCCTGTGTCTGGCCATCCTGATTTAGGTTTTCCGTGATTTCCCTAAATCGCTCCAGGCAAATGCTGGGATGGTTCCTTTGAAAGGGCATGGCCGACTTCCTTCCCTAATCCGATGAGGCCGATGACCATGCAATTTGGTCTCTTCCCCAAAACAACCCAACCCAAACCCAAAAAGAAACGAGCTGGAGGCATAATTACAGAAACCAGTACCTGTTGTTAGAAGCATTGACCCTAGCTCTTGAGACACTTGTGCCACTGTGACACAAGGCAGTGAATGGCTGCCTCATAAAATTCCCGGGGCTGCAATGTTAATCAGCTCTGCACGTACAGCTGGACATCGTCATCCACATGAGTGCAGGAAAGGTTATGCTGACATTCTTCTTTGACGAGCGGTCCCCTTCTGATTCACTTCCTGCAGCATGGCACAACGGTGAATGCCCAGCATTACTCGCAAACCTTGACCACCCTTCACCAAGCGATCAAATCAAAATGACCAGGCAATCTCAGCCATGGGGTCATTCTGCTCCACAACAATGCAAAGCCTCATATGGCCCAACACAGTCTCGGTACTCCTGCAGAAATTCAAATATGAGGTTCTTGGCCACCCTCCATACAGGCTGGACCTCTCTCCCTGAGATTACGTCATGTTTGGTCCCCTTAAAAAGGCTCTGAGGGGCAAATGATTCACCTCGGACAACACGTCCAGCTGTACGTGCAGAAATGGTTAACATTTCAGCTCCGGGAATTTTATGAGACAGCCATTCACCACCTGGTGTCACAGTGGGACAAGTGTCTCAACAGCCAGGGTCAGTACTTTTAACATACGGGTACTGGTTTCTGTAACTATGCCTCCGGCTTGTTTCTTTTTGACCGTGCCTTATAGTAGCCATTGGTTATTCAACATGGTTGTTGTGAGTGGTTCTGTACGGTGTAATTAACGCAAAAACTTATGTAAGATGTGTTCATCACTGCAGTACGTGATTCAGTTTTTATGGCACATGATATGGAAACTCATGATCACCAAATGTCATGTTTAAATACAATTTACTTCAACACAATGTAAGCAATAAATTACAATGTGTAATTGTCAGAGTGCAAGGAGCATCTATGTCTATTATTTGTTTGTAGTTCAGAAGCAGCACAAAGTATCAGAGAGTTGACACTGCATGGATAAAATGTAGCAGACACTTCACTATCCACAGAAGCAATGATGTCTTATTGGAAGAGTATGAATATTTTCATTAATGAAGTAATAATAACGAATATGAGAAGTATTATGTGATGTGTTAGGAATCCTGTCTCTGAGGTAGTTTAATTTGTGAATGTGCTTTTTCACTTAACACACTTGTAAGAAAAGAATTTAATCAGATAATAGATATGAGTGAATTATGAAACCTGACTTTGTAAATGAGAATATTGTTTTGCTCTGAAAAACATGTATATGACTTGAGGCAGCAATTTTGGTAGTCTGTAGGTAAGTTTTGGCAGTATGGGTGAAAACTTGAATGAAATCATTATTTTGTTTAACAACTTATAAAAATTTTCATTTTCAGAATATTATTATGCTTCCCCCTTATGCAGTAAATATGTCATTTACTTTGTTGTGCTACTGAAGTCCAGCAGAAAGATTCTGTGAGAAATACATCAGTGACTAATGAGCCTAACAAATGAAATGAATATGTAAAAAAAAAACCTGATGGGAATAAACATCTGAAGTAGTATAGTTTTTGAATAACTATATATTGAGAAAATTTAGAAATTGATTTTAATTTCAAAATCATTTAGGGCTTGGATAGCACTTCCATACTCTTAACTTAACTAACACAAAACTGAGTGAAACTTTGTTGTATATATACTCTATATTTCAGTTAGTATCTGTGACTTGGTATCTCAGCTATATGGTGACTAGCAACTATCTCTTTTATAACATTGTCATATTCCATCTTGGATTATCCATTATTTAATATCACATATATAAATTCCACACAACACAAAAACAGTAAATCAAATTACAGAATTAAAAATTTCTTCTGGTTATCACTCCAGATTGCAAAACAAACATATTATACAGACATTAAAAACATTACAATTTTTTGTATATATTTTTGATTTAACTTACAATTTCATATTTTGTAAACACAATTTACACAAACATGTAAAGTACTGATTTCAACATTTGATGGTGTAATACACTTTTCACTCACTGCACTGTGGAGTCCTGGAAGGCATGTAAACACTGTTCTTGTTTGACCCCCAGCCTCCTCCTTCAGATCTGGCTTTGGATCAATTACTTTGGCAGTTTCTAAGTGCCCATGCCTCAATGACACACAATACTAATATACATGAAAAAGAGAACAAAATGTTTTCCATAATAGTACAGTAACAAACTTTTTACACAAAACCTGAAAAAACTTAACTGCTAATACTATATACATTAAAAGACCTTTACAGTAAACATTCTAGCTCTTCCAAAATCTGATTAATTAAGGAAATATTTGTAATCAAAGTTTTGCAATGTCCTAAAATACTTTCGTCATTTTAGCCCTTCATCATATTTAATTCCCAAGTTTAATCCTTGACTTTTATCACCTTAATTTTCCTGAACTGGATAATACATTTGTTTATCCAAATAGAGACTAATTTTTAATTTAACTTAATTAATAAATTTTTTTATGAGACTGGAAAATGTACATGAAAGTAGACAGTCCACCACATAGGTGCACCGTACATCAATCAAATAGTATCTTGAGCTTAAGTACTTTTCTAAGCATCTGTCATATAGTGTAACCAAATTATTGTTGGCCACAATAGGTCAACAACTCTACTGAATATGGCATTTACAGTATAATAAACTAAAATGTATTTAAATTACACAGTAAACATTTTCCAGTGTTCTGCAATATTTGGAGTGTTCCCTGTTTAATATTGAAAAAGTATATGTTTTAGTCTATAGTTACAATTTATTTATTTTGAAAACTGGCCAGTCAGCAAAATAAATAAATAAATTGTGATTGTAGACTAAAACAGTATATCCTTTTTCAAAATTGGATTGGTCACTCTTCCTGCAACAATATGTCAGGAAAATGGTGTTTAATATTATTCCCATATCCATCAAGCTCCAACAGAAAATTTAGTTAATCTTAAAATGTAATTACTAGTTTCATAAAATAGTCATTTGTCAGTCTTCATGTACACCACCCATACAGCAATCCTCAGCTCACAGCTAGAATTATCTTAGTCCACATATACACTATGTGATCAAAAGTATCTGGATACCCCCAAAAACATACGTTTTTCATATTAGGTGCATTGTGCTACCACCTACTGCCAGGTACTCCATATCAGTGGCCTCAGTAGTCATTAGACATTGTGAGAGCGCAGACTGGGGCGCTCCGCGGAACTCAGGGACTTCGAATGTGGTTAGGTGATTGGGTGTCACTTATGTCACAAATCTGTACCTGAGATTTCCACACTCCTAAATATCCCTAGGTCAACTGTTTCCAATGTGATAGTGAAGTGGAAATGTGAAGGGAGACGTACAGCACAAAAGCATACAGGCCGACCTCGTCTGTTGACTGACAGAGACCGCTGACAGTTGAAGAGGGTCATAATGTGTAATAGGCAGGCATCTATACAGACCCACATACAGGAATTCCAAACTGCCTCAGGATTCACTGCAAGTACTATGACAGTTAGGCAGGAGGTGAGAAAACTTAGATTGCTTGGTCAAGCGGCTGCTCATAAGCCACACATCATGAGGGGGCTTACACCACCCCTTGTTGTTTTGCATGGCACTATCATAGCACAGGCCTACATTGATGTTTTAAGCACATTCTTGCGTCCCACTGTTGCAGAGCCATTCAGGGATGGTGATTGCATCCTTCATCACTATTGAGCACCTGTTGATAATGCACAACCTGTGGCAGAGTGCTTACACGACAATAACATCCCTGTTATGGACTGGGCTGTGCAGTCCTGACCTGAGTTGTATAGAACACCTTTAGGATATTTTGGAACACCGACTCCATGCTAGGCCTCACCAACTGGCATCAATACCTCTCCTTGGTGCATCACCCTGTAAAGAAGGGGCTGCCATTCCCCAAGAAACCTTCCTGCACCTGACTGAATGTATGCCTGTGAGAGTGGAAGTTGTCGTCAAGGATAAGGGTGGGTCAACACCATATTGAATTCCAGTATTACCGATGGAGGGCACCATGAACTTGTAAGTCATTTTCAACTGGGTGTCCAGATACTTTTGATCACATAGTGTACATAACTAGGTTGGTGGCTAGATTTCAACCGGTTATCATCTGCATACTTGCAAAAAAATGTGCCTCTACCTAGCACACTGCTAACATCTGCATGTCAGTGTTCACAGTTATGCATAAAAAGTTTGCATTGAAATATCTAATGATTAACTCTTCTGTGTTGAAATTGCATAGGCAATATTTCAGTGTTATTTATTTGAAAAGTAATGGATTATTTGCATATAACTGAACAAATCGTGCACGAGTCCTTTACTGTGTTGTGAACCCTTGCGAACTTTCGTGTGAGAAACAATTATGCATATAAATTTTAGTTCATGAACTTTGAAGAGAGGATAATAATATGGACACTGTTATGTATGAAGTCAGTGGACATTCAATCAGTGATCTGCAAAAGTGATATGAAGAGAGGTGTTAGTAATGGCTCACTTTACATGGACTTGTTCAAAAGCTATCACTGCATTATTAAACCACTGTCAGATACTGAGATATAAGATTTCTTGTCTTGGTTGGCTAGTAGCACTGTTTGTATGGAAGTTGACTGATCAGATTAGACAAGGATCACTAGTTAAATGATAAATAATGTGCTGTTAATTATAAACAACTGGTCATCATTCAGTGGTAATACAAATCAGAGTAAATATGCCAATACATGAGCATAAAACCTAGGATGGTGTGTCTCTTATTTCTGAATTTAGTTAAACAGATATTAACAAGAGATTATAAGATTAAAAATGCTTCAGAGGAAGAATGGTCTACCACCAAGTAATTAATCCCACACACCTCATCCAGTCCAGTTGCCTTTCCTCTGGGTCTTCACTTAACGCATTATCTTCCACTCCAGTATTCATGGTCTTTACCAGTGAAACAGTTTCAGAAGATTGAATTCAGTGCTTCTGCCTTCTTTCTATAATCTTCTGTTTGAGTAAGGTCAGTGAACTACTAAATAGATCATTTCAACCTGCTTGCTGTCTTTACAGAAGACCAAAACTTCTTATAATTTGTAATCACTTCATTTGGCAAAATGTTAGTTTGAAATTCATTGAATACTTCTCATATTACTTTCCATGTGCACATTTTGGCATCATTCAGCTTGTTTCTCTTCCAGGCCTTGATGCCACTTAAACTGGAACACTTTGCTTTCATAGAAACTTTCAAACATGGCTGTTGAAGTACAGTAGTTCTTTTCTATTCACAGCCTTGCTTAGCATATACTTATCTAAGGCATATTATACAGCACTTTTGTGTAATAACCCATTTGTGCTTCACCTTTTCATTTCCACACAAGTATTTGATGTTGACTACTTCGATACTCTGCAATTTGTTGCCTGTCACTCTTGTTGACTATAATGTGGTAGACTAGGAAATGCTATTATGAACTGATTGATGCCTGGGCAGATGCACATCCCAATAAACAGGTAGCAAATAGAAATAGTGTTTCAGAAAGTTAACATTGCCATTTCACTAGAATACGAGTTTATAATTGACATTATGCTTCAAAATGTCTTTCTGCTCGATATCAAATTCTCATTACATTATGTAGTAATCTACCTTCAAAGAAAATTCCAGAAAATCAGTTTGATATAAGTTTCTGAAATTGCTCTTCAGTACTGAAGGAACTGAACTGGCAGACTCTTGAAGACAGACGTAAAATACTCCAAGAGAGTCTATTAACAAAGTTTCAAGAACTGGCCTTAACTGATTACTCTAGGGATGCACTACAACCCCTACCTATCACTCACGTAGGGATCTTGATGATAAGTTTAGAGTAATTACTGCATGCACAGAGACATTCAAACAATCATTCTTCCCAAGCTCCATACCGAATGGAACAGGAAGAAAACCTTATAACTGGTACAATACTATATACCACCTGCCATGATCCTCACAATGGTTTGCAGAATATGGATGTAAATTTAGATGCAGATGTAGATGGGCTCCTAAGCCCATGTGTTTCAGTTCAGTCACTGCATCTGAGTTTTTATCTAAGAGTGTAGTATACTGAGTTCCTTAGTTTTGCAGAATAAATGTATCTTATGAAGCCTTATAAAAAACGTTCCTGTAGTTAGCTTCTAATTGACTTATGAAGCTTCTTGAAAAAATGGTATAATCTACAGTGTGAGTCATTAACCATTGCCACCATGAATAACTCCAAAAGTATGATAGGAGCAGAAAAGTTTGTGGGACAAAAGTTGCATGGGACAACAGGGGCCATAATATGATGGTTTTTTGTTGCTAGGTGGGGTCATGTTAGAGATATGAAGGTCAACTTTGTTTTTTTTTTAATGGGCTGCTATAGTTTGGTACTTATTTTCTGATAGTGGCTATTAAGACGAATCCAATTATGTGTAACAGTAAGGTCAATGAAGGTCACAAAGGTGCCATGAACATCCATTTACAGAAGGTGTTCGAAGTGATGACCATTGGTATCAATGCAGTACTGCAATCTTCTCATCATGGATTGAGTGGTATTCTGTACCACATCGGCACTAATTGAAGCACATGCTCTGACAATTCTCTCACATATATTGAGGTGTAGTTGGAACGCCTTTATAAACAATGCCTTCCACAAATCCCCACAAGAAAAAAATCTAGAAGCATCAAGTCTGGCGAATGAGCCAACCACAACACATCTCCACATCCAATCCAACAATTCAGGAATTGTCTCTGCAACTCATTTCTAGCTATCAGCGAAAAATGTGCTGGACACCCATCGTGTTGATACCACATTTTGTTCCTTGTTCCTAAAGATATTTCTTCCAATAACAGACCTAATATTTCTTGCAGGAATGTGGTGTACTGCCTACCATTAAGATTTTCTTTGATGAAATAGGGGCCTATAATTCTGTCCTCCAGAATTCCACACCATACATTCACCGACCATGGTTTTTGGTGTGCAACTTTCCACAGCCAAAATGGATTTTCAGTTGCCCACTAATGCATGTTACGCAAATTAACATTCCCATGGTTTATGAATGTAGCCTCATCAGTAAATAAAATCAAATTAATACATGTGTCATCCCTCTGAATCTAAAGTTGAGCCCATCAGTAGAATTCAGTGCAACACACACAATCCATACCAGTTAATTCTTGGTGGAGACTGATATGGTAAGGATGATATTTATGGCGATGCAGAACATGAACAACACTACTCTGGCTCATGCCAGATTCCCTTGCAATTTGATGTGAACTAACACAAGGATCTCGAACCACAGTGGCAAGAGTACCAATTTCTGTTTCCTCATTAGTAACTTTCCTTTGTCAGATATGTTTCCGATGCACTAAAGATCCAGGTGTTCTCAATTTATCATACAAATATTTAAATGCATGACATGTAGGATGAGTATGTTGAGAATATCTTTCAGCATGTAAGTCTCTAGCTCTCACTGAATTTTGTCAGCATTATCCGTAAATGATAAGCATATATCGACTTGTTCTTCGGAGGAATATATCATTCACATTCGCTTGATTCAACTATACTAATCTTACCATTCCTACTAGGGTTGTATTGCAAAACCATTGAATGGTGTTTATGTGTCAATGGCACATTAGATGGATGAGCTGTATTCAGCGAATATTTACTATTTGCACGATATAGAGAGAATTGTCAGACCAAGTGCTTCGATAAGTGCCAAAGTGACAAGGAATACCACTCAATCCATGATAAGAAGATTGCAGTGCTGCATTGATACCAATGGTCATCACCTCAAACACATTCTGTAAATGGATGTTCATGCCACCTTTTTGACCTTCGTTGACCTTCAAAGACATTACTGTTAAACAGCATTGGATTTGCCTCGATAGCCACTATCAGAAAATAAGTAACAAACTATAGCATCCCATTTAAAAAAACAAAATTGACCTTCATATCTGTAACACGACCCCACCTAGCTACAAAATACTGACGTCATATTATGGTCCCTGTTGTCCCATGCAACATTTGTCCCACAAACTTTTCAGCTACTATAATACTTTAGGAGTTATTCTAGGAGGCAATAGTTAGTGACTGGCACTGTATATTATACCATTTTTTCAAGAAGCTTCATAAGTCAATTAGAAGCTAACTACAGGAACATTTTTTATCATTAACATTTCATACCACTTTGTAGTTGAATGTTGCATAACCAAATATATGTTCCTATCTTTTTCAACGGTACTGGTAGTATCCATAGTCATTGATGCTATCAGAGACTTTGGTCACTGATTCTATCCTTGATGTTAATTGATTCAAAAAGTTCGAGTCAGTTACTAGAAGGTTATGACATTCTCTGACGCTTTGTTTCTGTAACTACCTGCTCAAATTAATTTTCAGACAAGACAGTCAAAAAAATCTCACACAAATCCCATTCTCTGGCAACAGTTTTAATTAGTCCTCTTTGGTTTTTATTTTTATGAGTTGTGGCTACCCTTTACATTCCTGTGTGCCAATCCGTTGTTTAAATAGACATGTCAGTTACAAATCCATCAATACGTTTTTCTTGAAAGAAGTACCACTTCTTCCTTTAATAGATATATTCTCTATATCAGTGTGTATTCAAAGAACAAATTCATATAAAGGTTAGCACGCTGTACTTTAAGCATTTGGTTGATGTGAATTATTTTATCAACACACTACGATACTACATACGAAGTCTGTGGCTTTTGGGTTATATTATACTCAAGTGAACACACTTGTATTCTCATCCTTTTCAGATGATATATGACTTATAAGTATCATTACTGCTTTCTCTTGAAATACAGTATTTCACTTTTTGTAGTAAAACTTGTGGAAATTCAAATAAAGCTCCTTTTTTTGCTCCTACACATGCGGCAATAGGGCAAAGACCTAATAGTGCGTGAGGATATTGATAGGCACATGCGTTGCTGGTGAGCAAAGGAAGGTTTATCTTCAGATGGAGCAAAGACTTCAGTGCTTTCTGTGTCATGACTGAATGTGGATATCACGCTTTGTAAATAAATTTTTCAATCAACTAATGGTTTCATATATGTTGTTGAGGAGTTCCCTGTCACCTTGAAAGAATTGTCTTGCTGCACATTAACAATGCAGCTCTATTTTGTTGCCAGTACAGCTCTACCAGCTCCATGGAATAATGTACCAGGAATTAATGTGTTTGAAGTGTGCTGACAGTGTGAAACATCAACTTGTGATAAAACTTGAGTGTACCTCAGCTACATGTGAAATGCTGCCAGTCAAGACAATGCAATGGCAGCCAATAGACAACTTGTTTCAGGGCTTTAAACAAGATTCTGCAGTGAATACACAATCTGCACACAAAATCAACAAGTGGAACTTAGTTCACAAAGTGAAATGTTTCATGAGGAAACCACGAATGGGGAATGTACTTCACTCACTCTGCACATTCCCACTCAAACAGATGCATATTATGATATACTGAGTGTTCTGTTTCTTTCTGTGTCTTGTTCTCAATAAGTTCTCTCATTGTTGCTCCCAGGTTGTCTAACCACAGACAGGGGTGGCTCATTCTAAACGGGCAGAGAGGTCCAGCCCCACCAAAAATTTTGTGGTATATTTTTTTCAGTTTTATATCAGACAGAGTATGACATGATTGTGGCATAGTATGACTGACAGAAATCTGATGTAATCAGCTCCAGTCCTCTCTGTTGCAGACACACACACAAACATATCATTTGGGCCAGTGGCAGGTGACCTGTATGACCTCTAGCCCTGTATTCCCTCCACAGTCCTGGCCCCATCTCCACCTCACCTTTCTCTGAATCACAGCTGAGGACCAGCAAGCATGGGCCATGGTGAACAGGCCATTGCACCCCAGCCATTCCATGGACCCAGCGGCAGACGGTCCTTACTCCCCCCTCACCCTCATCTCTTAAAACTGCAGTCACAGTGACATGACCAAGCTGTTTCCCTTTCTCCACTTGAGTGAGCCCAGGGGATGGACACCTCACCCACAGACCTCTTTCCCCACACCCAGTGAACCCCACAGTCCCTGCCGTGTTCCTCCTCTCCACCTCTTTGCCTACTTGTCCACAAGCCCTTGCAGTGTTTGCAGCCAGCCATCGTGGGTCTGGAGCACCTAACTGTATTTGCTGTTATGTGCCATACTGCTGTCCTTCCCTCCTCCCCCCCCCCCTGCTATTTATCAACAGGAAATGTTAAAACAGCAAATGAGGACACCTCTCAGTAGAGTCCTGTGTTCTGGAGCTGTGTGGTTAAAACTTGAGTGTTTGTGCAGTTATTTTAAAATAAATAAAGTAGATTGCTGAAAGCACTCTTTCATTTATTAAGTATGGAAGAGAAGCTGGAAATCGATTGGTTAGGCACACATCAACCAAAAGATTTCTTGATGTCTCAGCTCAACAGAAAGAAAAAGAGAATTTTCTGTGTTATTTGGTAGCCAAGGACTGTGAACAACAGTTGACTGTAAATATCTAAAGCATTTATGTAAAATAATTAAGAAACATGAAGGAAGTGGACTACGTTAAGAAAATGCTTGTAAATACAAAATATTTGGCACAATTAACATTGCTGCTCAGATCGATTCGACATATAAAATATCAATTCAGAGCCGGCCGTGGTGGCGGTGCGGTTCTAGGCGCTCCAGTCCGGAGCCGCGCTGCTGCTACGGTCACAGGTTCGAATCCTGCCTCGGGCATGGATGTGTGTGATGTCCTTAGGTTAGTTAGGTTTAAGTAGTTCTAAGTTCTAGGGGACTGATGACCACAGCAGTTGAGTCCCATAGTGCTCAGAGCCATTTGAACCATCAATTCAGAAACAACAAATTAGTTACAAATAGTGGACACATATTAAACAGAATAGTAGAGTGCTTGTTTTGTGGAACCCGTGAGTTAGCACTAAGGGATCACAATGAAAAACGGGAGTCAGCAAACTGTGGCAATTTCTTAGATAGATTTGTTATCTCTTCTGGGAAATCTTGACAGCATGTTAGATGACTGCTTAAGCAGTTCTATTACTTCTGTATGTAAATATAAAATGAAAATCCAGGATGGAATGTAACAATATTACGAAAAGGATAGTTGCTACTCACCATATAGCAGAGATGCTAAGTCGCAGATAGGCACAACAAAAAGACTGTCACAAAATAAGCTTTCAGCCAACAAGGCCTTTGTCAGAAATAGATGACCGTGCAGTCAGCCTTTCATTATGATTATAAAGAAAAGTGTGTGTGTAGAAGTTCTCTCTAGCACAGAAAGGAATATTAGTGTAAATTTCTACTCTTATGACATATCAAAACATGTAATAAAACTTTATGTTGTGATACCATGAAGAAGCATCTTTGCTATGAAATCAAAAACCCAGGACTTCTGACTTATCTCTAGAGAGAATAGGACAAACCTGAAATTTGGAACTGCAGCAAAGATGAGTATAATTGTTGCTCACAATTATTATTAATTTATGAACTTTTAGTTAATGTTGTCTCTTTCTACATTACTTAGGTACGTAATGAATTAGCAGTTAAAAGTGCTAGAAGAGTACATTATTATGTCACCAATTTTCAACATTGATTTTCGTGCAGGAAAGGAAAGAGCAATATTATACAGCATAAGTTGCTGAATCCAGCTTATGCAATTTCTGGCATCTGTACTGAATAAACTGACAATTCCATGACACTGTTTAGCCAGTAGGGAGTATGAGGAGGCACATCACATATGTGGCCCTTGGAGGGCCCTGAGGTGCAGAGCACAGTTGCAATTCTCTTTTAGTTTCCACACTTCAGCCAGAGTCTAGTGCTGTCTGCTTCTTGGTGTCATTGCTGTCCATCGTGTAATGAAAGAGGTCAGTTCCTCCTTGGTGGCCACCTGCACTCTTTTTCTCACCTTTGATAGGGTGGTGCTGCCATCCAAGATTAAAGCAGGCTATGAAATCATCACAGTCCAGCCATACATTCCAAATCCGATGCACTGCTACCAGTGTCATTAGTTCAATTACACTAGAACGTCTTGTCGACATCCAGCCACACTCATAACTTGTGGCAGGGATGCACACGAGGCCAAATGTCTGCCTCCTTCTCCCCACTGTATCAACTGCAATGGTGGCCATGCCACCTCCTCCCGGGATTGTCCCATGTATCTAGATGAGCAGGCTGTTCAAGAGATTTGGGTAAAGGAAAAAGTGCCTTACCCAGTAGCTCACAAGTTACTGGCTAGTCACAAACCCTGTGTTCTCCCGTTTCGCACCTGTAGTGCAGTTCTTGTTATGTATGACCTCAGATTTGGCTCTGAGGTTGTGAAGTCGCCCAGTGTCGAGGTAGTATCACTGCCTCCCGTCCCGCTTTGCAACAAACTGTCAAACTCTCGCCTAAAGGTGCAAAGCTACCCACTACACAACTGGCAGACAGGAAAGGACAGAAGGAGTACTCCCGAGAAGACTTCCTCTGCCCCTCCAGCCAAACAACACCCAAGTCTTCCTCTAACCAAAAGGGCTCCAAGAAGTCTGCTGAAGACAAATGGTTTTCTCCTTCACCAACTCGGAGATCCTGCTCAATGGTGTTGCCACGTGGTCCCTTAGCCCAGCCGGCCTCTGTCTTGCCGGTGCGCACCATCAACTGTTTTTCAGCATTGGACTCCACAGACCGACCCCACAAGCACGTCGATAGCTCTGTGGATCCTCCTGCTTCTGTGCCTTGTAGTAGCAACTCTTCACCGGCTGTCCCTTGGTGGCCACTGAGTTGACACTCCTACATCTCTTCCTCCTCATGACTGTCCTCCAATGGAACGTTTGCGGGCTTCAGTCCCACAAAGAGGATTTACAGCTGCTTTTAGTATCACAGCATCCCCTTGTACGCTGCCTTCAGGAAAAGAAATGGCACCCTTAAGACTGCTTTGTGCTTTCACATTACTTAATAATTCGTTTTGACCTTCCCCCTGAGTTCGGCATCCCATCTCATGGGGGCGTTATACTGCTCACACGGGACGACCTTCACAGTCATCCCATCTCCCTGGCTACCCATCCTCAAGCTGTTGCCATTCACCTTTTCCTTCCCCATCTCTCTTTCTCTTCGATCTCACCAGGGCAGACTTCCTTCAGCTTATTGGGCAGCTACCTCCACCATTTTTGCTACTGAGTGACTTTAATGCGCATCATCCTCTTTGGGGTTCTCCCAGGACCTGCCAGAGAGGTGCCCTCTTGGCTGACCTTCTTAACCAACTCAACCTCTTCTGCCTTAACACTGGAGCACCCATTTTCCTCTCTGACTCGTCGCACACCTATTCCCATTTGGACCTATCCTTTTGCAGTGCCCATCTTGCCCATAGTCTTGAGTGGTCCGTTCTTACTGACGTCTACTCAAGTGACCATTTCCCATGTGCTCCCCATCTGCTGACCCCTACCCCATCCACATGCATGCCCAAATGTCAGCTTACTAAGGCTGATTGGCAGCTTTACTCCTCCCTGGCAACCTTCGCAGAGGAAGATTTCTTCAGTTGTGATGACCAGGTGGACTATCTCTCCAACGTATCCTTACCACTGCAGAACGTACCATTCCTCGCACTTCCTCTTTACCGCATCATATCCCAGTCCCTTGGTGGACTGAGGCATGCCACAATGCAATTCGCGCACAGAGACGTGCTCTCCGCATTTTTAACCACCACCAAATGCTGGAAAACAGCATTCATTATAAACAGATGCATGCAAAGTGTCATAGAGTTCTTCAGCATAATAAAACATCTAGTTGGATTTCATTCACTAGTTCTTTTAACAGTTCCACACATTCCTCTGTCATCTGGGCCAACCTCCGATGGCTCCCTGGAACCGAGATCCATTCCCCCATTTCTGGCCTGACAGTAGGTGCCGATGTCATCATGGATCCTGTTGCTATCTCCAGCACATTTGGCCGCCATTTTGCAGAAGTTTTGAGCTGTTCCCACTATCACGCTGTAGTGTCGCAAGTTGTTCTGAGTGAACCTTTTTTTTAGGTAGCTTGCTGTATGTAACTTTGGGGGCTGACATCTAGTGGTCTACCCGGGAGACACACATGCATCTGGCACTGCTGTCACTGCCTGCTGTGGGAAAGCTATCTGTAAGAATCTAAATAAAGGATAGTAGTTTTAGTTTAATCACTTTCAAAATTTGTATACTGCACTTTATTGTTAATAGAAAGGTGGTACGAAAATCTGAGCTTTCTTGTGGTCATATTTTCGGAGATAGAAAAATTTACTTTTAAGTTAGAAAAACCATGCTTAAGAAAGGAAATTCACCTGGGAATATTTAGGACTTCTTTTTGGTTGTCAATTGAAATACTCACCTGAAATATCAGGGTATAAAATTATTTAACTGAAATTTAATTTAAAAATTTCAAATACCTTACAATTTTCATAGTATGAAATCTAGAATAACTTCAGAAAGAACTAGTAAAATCAATATTTATTTTATTATACATTATGTGGGCCTGTGAGTAAATGAGAGTGTGTATGTGGCACATTTGTCAAATTTCAATATTGCATTATATACCGTCTTAAGTAACCTGCGAGAGTTGCACAAGCCTGTCATGGGAATATGATCCTAGGGGATTTACCCACATTGCTGATGACGTATGTCTAGGTGTGATTGCTGTTGTAACAGAAGAGCCAGAAAGTCAGCTGGAGTAAAATCTATCTAAAGAATATTTCCAGAATTATTGTCTTTTCATTTTTGTTTATTAAACATTACTTTAATATTTGCATGTCAGAATGAAACAAATGCAACTGTGAATAAGGACTGGTGCAGGCCAGTTTTGGTGCGAGTATGATCATGACCGATTGTTCTGATTGGCTGTCGGTATGGTCAGCCAATCAGAATTGAGACAGTTCCTGCTCGATATCTGATAGTTATACTGGGAGTGAGGCTGGAAGAAAGAAGTCACTCGCTAGCTTTGAACGCAGATGGTCACGTTACTAGTGCCAGTAAAAATAGTGTGTAAGATGAAGAATTACTTAGTGTTTGAGTTATTGGTGAGCTAAGTCGATAGCGGTTGTTGTTGAGGACTACTTGGCGAAATTTCAGAGGTTTTGACTAAATCTGTTGGACAGATATTTGTGTGGAATTATTGGCCTTCATAGTATCCGCATGGCATGTTTCAGTATTCATCTACTGAGCATTTTTGGTGAGCAGTTTCTTTTTTAGAAATCCACAAGAAGGTCCAAATGTAATAACTCATATTAGTGGTGAAATTATTGACTGTGAAAACGTTGTTTAATTTGGGTCGGGTTTGGACAGATTTCTGGCTGCTGTGCATGTGAAATGTGTGTATGAATTGTGAACTGGAAGGAAATAGCCAATAGTTTAAATGTGGACTGAATAGTACCTTTTTTTGGTTATCAAGAACAAAATAAACATTATTGTGTGGAAATGGCGGACATTATTTTCCAGAAGCCAATCCGTTTTCTTACTGCCCAAAAAAATTGGATGGCAGTATTTCTACAGAACTTCCTTTCGTAACTAGAGTTGCGCGGCCTCAGTAATTGTAAATATTAGGTGGTGTTTTTATCAACGCTGCTTTTACATCATCTTGTAAGTATCTACGTTGCTGAGTGAAGGGACATTGAGCAGATGCTGTTCTGAGGTAGGTGAATTTTACTTTGCAGCCTGTACAGTGATGACGTCGTAAAGACATGTGAAATGAAACCCCGACCTGCCGCAAATCTGCCTTCATCCATCGGAAACGAGTGGAGGAGGCTTGGGCGACACCCTTCCCTTCTCCGAATTGTGAGTGCTACAATGCTGCATTCACTATGAGGGAGTTAGATCATGCTCTCAGTTCATCCCAGTCCTTCCTCTGCCCCAGGGCCAGACGCTATCCACATTCAGATGTTGCAGCACCTCTCTCTTGCGGGCACGCACTTTCTGCTTAACACGTACAACTGCATCTGGGCGGAGGGCACATTTCCTGGATGCTGGCGTGAAGCCACTGTCATACCCATACCTAAGCCCGGTAAGGACAAAAACCTTCCTTTTAGCTACCGCCCCATCTCTATTACCAGCTGCGTTTTCAAGGTGATGGAACGTATGATTCATGCCTGGCTGGTGTGGTGGCTCGAGTCTCGACTTTTATTCATGAATGCACAGTGTGGATTTCGAGCATGGCTTTCTGCAGTTGACCGTCTTGTTACTTTGTCCACCCATGTCATGAATGGTTTTCTGCGGAAATCCCAGACTATGGCCATGTTTTTCGATTTGGAGAAGGCCTGCAACACTTGCTGGAGAACTAGTATCCTCTGTACTCTGTTTTCTTCGGGCATTTTTACAAGACCAAGTTTTCAAGGTGAGTGTGGATTCTGCCTTGTCGGACATCATTATTCAGGAAAATGATGTGCCTCAGGGTTCCATCCTGAGCATCGTCCTCTTTGCTATCCCCATTAACCCTATAATGGCCTGTCTCCTGCCGGGTGTCTCCAGTTCCCATTTTGTCAATGATTTTGCCATCTATTGCAGTTCTCCATGGACCTGTCTCACTGAGAAGCGTCTTCAGTGCTGTCTTGATTGTCTTCACTCCTGGAGCATCACCAATGGCTTTCACTTTTCCACTGACAAAACCGTCTGTATAAATTTCTTGTGGCGCAAATGGTTTCTCCCGCCATCTCTACATCTTGTGCCTGTTGCCCTTTCCATTCATTGACACTACGAAATTCTTGGAGCTCATGCTCCATAGGAAACTCTCTTGTTCCACCCTGTCTCTTACCTCGCAGCCTGCTGTACACAGTCCCTCAATGTCCTACGTGTTCTCAATGGTATTTCTTGGGGTGCAGATTGAGCCTCCATCCCCACCGTCCTCCGTTTGTACCAGTCCCTTGTCCATTCGAAACTTGACTGTGCGTGCTTTGTTTATGCATCTACACTCTCATCCCTTTTACGCCGTCTCAACACTATCCACCATCATGGCATCCATTTGACCATGGGTGCCTTTTACACCAGCCCGGTTGAGAGTTTATATGCTGAAGCTGCTGAACTACCACTGGTTTACCGCCGCGACTTTCTCCTCAGCAGGTACACATGCCGTTTGTCTGCCATGCGTGGCCACCCCTCCTATGCTCCTTCTCTGATGATTCCTTAGATCATCAGTATGGGGCTTGTCCCCCTTCTCTGTTATGTCCTGGAGTCTGCTTTCGCCACTTGCTGCGGCGACTTAACTTCATGCTAGTGGCAACTTTCCCAATGGATGTGAATGCTTGACCCCCTTGGCTTCGTGAAGTGGCCCATGTTAACCTTGGCCCCATTCACTTCCTAAGGACACTACTCCAGCCTCGGTCTATCACCTTCAGTTTCACAACCTTCACATGGAACTAAGCGTAGTACCTTTGTATACGCTGATGGCTCTCGGACTGACCATGGGGTCAGGTGTGCCTTCGTCGTTGGCACCCGTGTCTTTTGATATTGGCTTCCGGCACACTCCTCAGTATTTACAGCCGAGCTTTTCACTTTGTATCTGGCCATGGAATACATCCAGCGACACAGCTTTCCCAACTGTGTCCTCTGCTCAGACTCACTCAGTGCCCTCCAAAGTCTCTGTGCACTGTACACTCCTCATCCCTTAGTGCAGTGGGTCCAGGAAAACTGTCACTTGCTCACTCTTGGTGGAGCCAATGTCATGTTTCTGTGGGTCCATGGTCATGTTGGCTTGCCAGGAAATGAGGCTGCTGCCAAGTCTGCAGTCCTCGTACCTCAGCACGCGAGTACCTCTATTCCCTCCAACAATCTCTGCTTTGCCATCTGTCAGGAGGTGGTGTCCCTTTGGCATCGCCAATGGTCCTCCCTTCACGGGAATAAGCTTCAGCTTATTAAGCCTCTCCTGGCACCTTGGATGACCACCTTTTGGCCTTCCCAATGGGAGGAGATCATTTTAACTCAGCTGCATATTGGTCACTGCCTTTTTACCCATTGTCATTTGCTCAGTGGCGCTGCCCCACCACTTTGTAAGCATTGCGCCCAAATTTTAACAGTGCACCACTTCCTGCTGAAATGCCCTTTTTTTACCAATTTACATTCCAGATTCGGTTTGCCATCTGATTTATCAGCTGTTTTAGCGAATGACACGTAGGCTGTCGACCATGTTTTACTTTTTATCCGCCGGAGCAATATGGCAAAGGCCATTTAATTCTTAGTTTTGGGCCTCCATTTTTGTATATGGTGTTTTTTAGCCCTTTTTCCACATGCCTTGTTTAGCTGTCACTTATTCTGTCCATTGGGACTGATATATAGTCATTTCCCTCATCTCTGTGTTTGTGTTCTATAGTTTTGACTTTGGCATGTATGACCCCAGTTGTTTTTTGCACCCTAAAACAAAACAAAACAAAATAATACAGAGTGCAGCGTGCCATCCGCATCCATACAATGTGCTTGCCAGCACCTGCTGTAGAAGGAAGAACAGACAAGTTGTCACCAGCTGGTGCAATTCCCCAGCTGCCTGCCTGGTAGCCCTACGTAGGACGTTGCCAGGCACTCCGGCACTGCTAATTCATCATTAAATGGCTTGGCTGCCAGCCACATTGCTTACTGCTGCTTAATCGCATGGCCCATTTAACGCCACCAACCCCAAACCATGGCCTACCTGTTACAGGCATCGTGCTGCCCTCACTGGGGCCTCACCAGCCTGCTGCTGCTCTTTCTGTGGTTGTATCAACTCACCAATGAGCTGCAGCTGTGGCTTACTTGCTGTCTGTATCAACTCACCAATGAGCTGCAGCTGTGGCTTACTTGCTGCCCTAGTGACCATCATTCTACAACCCAGTTTTGCAGCTCACAACAGCCACACTATGCAGCCCACCTGCCGCCCCATTCGTCGGAGCAACCCACCTCCCAGCCTGAGGTTCCTAGCTTCAACAATGGCGACACCTCTTTCTTGTTACTATACACCCAACAACTGCCACTGGTTCTCCATCACCCAAGCATGGGAAGAATGTGCCTGCAGCCCCAATGCCCACATGTGCATCATGCCACATCACATAAGTCGAAATATTTAACTGCATGATGAGTATAAGGGACAGTTGCAAACAGTTGCAGATTTCCTGTTTGTTACTTTTTAAGTGGCCTTCTTCTTTTGGAATTTTGAAGTTCATGTTTCATTCAATTTCCATCAAGTCAAAATACAACAAAGTATTGCTTGTCAAGAGAGCAGTTAGCCATTTTATCATGAGGCTATTTGTGCCCTTCTTCCCAAAATGCCTTGATTTTAAGCCAAGGTTAGTGCAGACTGTGATTGCTAATAAAGTATGGAGGATGATTTTAGGAATTGTTTGAGTGTACTTGTTGCATATGAAATTAAATTCTTCTTATTTTCTGGTAGGGCTTTCAGCTAACCTCCAGGATCTTGTGACTTACAAGTTGTGGAGTAGCGCCCACCAAGAGTCGTATCTGCAACATTTTCTTTCATTTCAATTTAGGGTCACAAACCTTTTCTGTCTTCTTTCATCTTTCCTGTTTGCTTCATTTCCATGGGCCCTGATGAAAGTGTATCACCTCCACTTTAAACAGACATCAGGAAGTCTTCACGGGTTTGCCGCCGGATCACGTTGTGCAAATTCCATAATATTTCCTCGGAGCAACTGTCCAACATCTTCAGGTGTTCACCCTTGCTGGTGGCTAGGTACAACTGATGGTATCCACACGTTGACGCCCTGTTTCTAGATCACATGTGCGAAGAATGCGCAGGTGCGGAAATCGCGCATGCACAATGATCTGCAGATAGATGGTGCCATATTCAAACTCCCTCTGCCAAAAATCACAGGGCAGTTCTTATACACATCTGCTGTACACTGCATTTGCCAACAGTGTGGCCAGACGTTACTCACAAATGACCATACTAGACCAATGTTATGACGGGTCCGTTATTGAAGAATCTTGATTTTTGCATCGTGATTTAATAGCAGCCAATGCAGGGTTCCAGGCTGTGCTCAGTTGAAATCCCGCATCCTTGTTGATGAGGTTATTGGCTATACGGATGTGTATTGCTTCCTTAATTATGCAATCCCAGAAAGATGATGCTGGGGATAAAACTTCCATCTTTCCATAAATCATCTGATGTCCTGTATTCAGACAGTGTTCCGCAATTGCTGACTTTTTCGGTTGACGAAGGCATGTATGATGCTGATGTTCATTGCAGCATTCTTGTACTGTGCGGCATGTCTGGCCTATATACGCTGCCCCATACTGACAAGGAATTTTGTACGCAGCACATTTCCTCAGGCCAAGGTCATCCTTAACCGAACCCAACAGGTTTCTCAGTTTCGCAGGTGATTGAAAAACACATTTAATTCCATATCTTCCAAGGACTCTTCCAATTCTTGATGACATGGCACCAAAATAAGGCCTCTATGAACTAACGTACATAATGCACTACCACATTGTGCAGGATGACGGCAGTTTGTGGCCTGCAGATAAAGATCTGTATGCGTTGGCTTGCAGTAGACACTGTGTCCCAAGGTTCCATCTGCTTTCCTTCATACCAAAACATCAGTAAAAGGTAAAGTACCATCTTTTCCCACTTCCACTGTGAAGTTTATATTTGGATGGAGCAAATTCAGATGCTGAAGAAATGTAAATAGAGTATCAAGTCCATGTGGCCACACCACAGATATATCATCCACATACTGCAGAAAACAAGAGGTTTTGAGAGTGGTTGACTGTAGTGCTTTTTCTTCAAAGCTCTCCATAAAATAATTGGCCACCACAGGAGACAAAGGGCTTCCCATGGCGACACCGCCCACTTGTTCAAAAGGGAGCAATACATATACGTACAGCCAATAACTCATCAACAAGGATGCGGGATTTCAACTGAGCACAGCATGGAACCCTGCATTGGCTGCTATTAAATCACGAGGTGAAAATCAAGATTCTTCAATAACAGACCCATCATAACATTGGTCTAGTACAGTTAATGGTGAGTGACATCTGGCAGCACTGTTGGCAAATGCAGCGTACAGCGCATGTGCAGGAGAGCAGCTCTGCAATTTTTGGCAGAGGGAGTTTGAATATAGCACCATCTACCTGCATTGTACATGCGCGGTTTCCGCACTTGTGCATTCTTCACCCCCATGATCTAGAAATGGGTGTCGACATGCGGATACCATCAGTTGTACCTAGCCACCAGCAAGGTTGAACTACCTGAAGATATCGGACAGTTGCTCCAAGGAAATATTGTGGAATTTGCAAACGTGATCCAGTGGCAAACCTGTGAAGACTATTTACAGCACATCCACCGGGAAAGCTTGAAGAGCCACAGACATTAGGAAGTTGGTGCTTGATTCCCACTTCTTTCCAGTATACCATCAAAATCATCTATATGCCCAGACTCTAATCTCTAAATCTTGATGCGAATGAATTTTTGCTTTATGGCCATGTACAGATACAACCTTAATGCCTAGGCTCTGAAAGACAAACCGCAGACCATAAATTTTCTCACTTATGGTCATGTCTATCAGATTGTTTGTGAGATTACACAACTCTGAGCCTGCAGGTGGCAACACTCATTATCCATGATTAGCGTCTGCTCTCTCTAAAATTACTCGAGTTCTGTTGTACCTACCAGACTTTGAGATGAAAGGATTAAATTTCCTCCTCTCTGTTCTGTCTGTCATAGTATCTATCTCCTCTTTCTGCATCTTACTATTCAGGCTAATGTCTATTGTTTTGTGATTAGGGAACTTTGTAATGATGAGCACCACACCTTGCACTCTTTCCTTGCTATGCTGTCTCCTTGTCAGTGGTAGTTTCCAATCAAAATAAAATTGATTGACTCAACACACATGAAGAAAGGATGCCTTATGTCATGAAGCTGTGATCTGTTGTGTTTGTATGATGACACATGTTATGAGAAAGTGATTTCATATGCTAAATGTTATGAGGATGATATAAAGTATATTGGTGGCAATGTGATTAAAGGTGTGAAAATAAAGTGTGCCTACAGATTCTGCCGGTGGTTATCAAAGCACAGCAAGGTACATGTTATTTTTGGCATGTAAAGTCCTCTTATGTTTTTTCATGTGGGATTATGTTTTACCTTTCCACACAATGAGTTTCAAATGCAGACAACAGTTCAACTTTTGCACTCATTTTATTTCACAGCCTCAGTCATCTGTGAATGCTTGCTATAAACAGCAAAACACTTGGTGACAATGCATGGCCTGGATCTAAGGTGAGATTGCATGGCCTGGCTCACAGCTGTCTCCATATGGTAAGCCTGCCATGCAAAGATGCACTACCATCGCTGCTTCCCTTTTTTGTCTTGCCTCATGTGCAAAAGTGGATCCTCAAAAACAGGTATGAAATCTGCAAAGAAAAGTTCTGCAGTAATACAAAAACAAATATAAAGCCAAAATATTCAGAGACAACCATGCACACAATGTTTCAAACTTTATATATCAAACTGTGCTAAAGAGATCTTGAGTGTCTCACCTACTATTAAGCTTGGAGCGAAGTTCGAAAACTTAATTAGCAATGTTGAAAAAGAATGTGCCAGTTCTACTAAAAGTGACTCTGTTGTTCTCATAGTGGGATCAAATTATGTTTACTGCAATGGGTCAGTGCCTTTCTAAAAAAAATGTTGGTTGATATCTTGCACTTACTGTCAACTACAAACATGATAGTGACATATCTGCCTGCTAGGTTTGATTTGTTGTACTGGTCTTGCGTAAATAGTGAAATTTGACAAATGAATGAAAAATTAAAATATTTGTGTTACAGCTTTAAAAAGCTAAGACTTCTCAACATCAACAGTTATGAAGAAGCTACTTTCACAATACTCCTTAAGAAGAGACGTGCATCAGATGTGAACAAGGCTGTTAACAAAATAATGCATGAAAGCAACTGTGAAAACAGAAAGCTATCACTCTAAGTGCTCACACACTGGGAAAGCTAGTAAAAGGGCCCAACACTAACTAGATTTGGCCCAACACTAACAATCCAGAAGAAGTGTTCACTACAAAAGTGGAAGTTTTTTTACCTGATAATGCACACAGTAATAATTTCATTATGCCTTTGAACATAGGAGGTATGACTGAATGAATGATCTGCAAGCTTTATGACATGCAAATTCTGTAGAAAGTATGAAACAGTCAGTAATATGTCCAAGTGAACATTAGCTTAAAACTGAAATGTCAGTCTTCTCAATAAACTTACAGGCTACAAACGGGGCACCAGCTTTTGTAGAGTTAATGGGTACGGAAGCCCTTTCATACTTGTTCATTCCTTATCCATCTAAATGAAGAACTTACATTTGAAAGTTCTTGTATAGAACTTAAAGAGTAAAACATGTTACTCGTAAATATATGTCACATCCTTGCGTACCGTATAAGCCATGTGTCCTTAGATAAATTTGAAACAATGTTGCATAACTTACAAACTGAAAAACTGCATGCTGTAACATAAAGTTGAATAAATATATTTCAAGGATGACACAATACATGTAAGTCACAGATCAAGTAAACAAAGTAAGATGGGTGTACACTTTAACAATCAAATCGGAACTGAGTCCGTGTCTAGTGGCCACTGGCTGGCTGGCCGCTTAGGTGGCACTGCTGCTGCATGGCTGGCAGACAGCGCCGCATGTAGAGGATGCACGTAACTGCGCAGAGGCACTTTGAAAGATCGGTGAGTCACAACACTTTTCCCCACATTGAATTTTTTGCACGTCTTGATGGAGGTGGCCTGTAGATTGCTAACGTCCATGGGTGTTGTTTGACTGCCTGTAAAGTCTCGAGGAGGAGGCTCCCCGTACGGACGGAAGTGTCTCCGATGCTAATGGGTCGAAATGACAGGAGACGTGGGGGTCGCATCTGCTGGGTCCCCGTGCACCAATCTGCCCGTTGCGGCAAGTCCAGTTGTTATAACAGGAGACATGGGCGATATGTCCACATCCATAGGAGAAGGGTGCGAGTAGAGTTGTTCCGACAGATGGTGGTCATCTGGTTCCTGCACGGGCACGTCTCCTGTTGGTGTCAGTTCTTGAGCTGGCACCGAAATGATGGTGAGAGGACTGCGTTGTGAGTAATGAGAGATTCGAGGATCCCGAGCGTCAGTTAGAGCCGAAAGTGGTGTAGCGGCATCCAGAACAGGCGTTGCCGGTACACGAGGCCGAAGCTGGTCCGAATGATGCACTGCAACAGCCATGTCCGTCTGGATTTCATACAAGCGTCGGCCACGGTGTTGTAAGATGTGGCTAGGACTCCATTTTGGCCACCTGCCATATCCCCCTACCCATACAAGGTCGCCAGCAGTGAACCGGCCAAGCGAAGGCACCCGAGGGCGTGAGGTGGAAGGCCACAGAAGACGAAGTAGCGTGCGGGGCTGTCGGCCATGTAAGAGCGCAGCCGGGCTGTGGTCAGCCATGGGGGTGAAATGGTAAGAAGCCAGAAATTGGAGAAGTGCATCATCAGCAGCAGAAGAAGTCAGGAATTTCCTCATCTGAGCCTTAAATGTGCAGATCAGACGTTCAGCCTCACCGTTTGACTTTGGGTGGAATGGAGGGGCCGTGACGTGCATGACGCCATGATGTGCACAAAAATCTGCAAAATAGGAAGAGGCAAATTGCGGACCATTATCAGTAACAAGAGTAGAGGGAAGGCCTTCCAAAGAGAAAATGCGAGCTAGAGCATTTGTGGTTGCTGCGGTGGTAGGTGACGTGCAACGGGCTATGAAAGGAAAGTTAGAGTAGGCGTCAACAACTAGAAGCCAATAAGTACCTAAAAAAGGTCCCACGAAGTCAGCATAAATATGCTCCCAGGGCTTCTCAGGCGAAGGCCATGGTGACAAAGATGACTTTGGGGCGGCGGCCTGTGATGCACAAGGGCCACAGGCAGCGACCATGTGTGCGATTTCAGAGTCGACACCCCAGTGCCCTTAGCGAATGAGGCGCAAGACCGAAGCACTCAAAGACGCAGGTACCACAACACGCGGCGAAGCATTGTCGGTGGAAAGGAGGATAACACCATCCCTAGTCATGAGGCGGTAACACAAAGCATAGTAGTTCCGCAACGGATCAGAAGTCTTAGCAGATGGACAATCTGGCCAACCCTTCTGAACACAGAGTATAACCTGGGAGAGGGTAGGATCAGAACTTGTGGCAGCCGCCAGCTGGTCCCCGGTGACGGGGAACCCGTCCACAACCCGCTGCTCGGCAACATCCAGGTGGAAACACAAAAGTTCATCCCTATCGAATGCCAGATCAGGACCCATGGGAAGGTGAAACAGGGCATCAGCATTCTCATGTTGAGCCGTCGGCCAGAAATGAATCTCATAATTGAAACGAGACAAGTAAAGAGTCCAACGCTGGAGGCGGTGTGCAGCCTTGTCTGGAAGTGACGTTGATGGATGAAACAAGGAAACAAGTGGTTTGTGATCCATAACAAGATGAAATTTGGATCCATAGAGAAAAACACCAAACTTATGAAGAGCATAAATAATGGCCAAAGCTTCTTTTTCAATTTGAGAATACTTTCGTTGGGCATCCATGAGCGTTTTGGAGGCATAAGCAACGGGTTGTTCAGAACCGTCAGAAAAACGGTGCGCAAGGACTGCACCAACCCCGTATTGAGAGGCGACTGTGGCAAGAACAAGATGTTGGCCAGGTTGATAAGTAGCCAGGCACGGGGCCTGTTTCAGCAGTATTCAATTTCTGGAAAGCCGCATCGCATGACGCTGACCAGTGAAAAGGCAAGTTTTTATGCAACAGGCGATGCAACAGCTGAGCCACCGAAGCAGCAGATGGTAAAAACCTGTGATAGTATGCTATTTTCCCCAAGAAGGCCTGCAGTTCTTTAACAGATGTAGGGCAAGGAAGGGCATTGATTGCAGCAACAGTTTGCTGAAGCAGACGAATACCATCCCGAGAGAGTTGAAACCCCAAGTACGTGATAGATGCCTGAAAAAATTTTGATTTCTGAAGATTACACTTAAGACCGGCAGTCTGTAAGACATGAAAAAGTGTACGGAATTTCTGAAGATGCTTTTCAGTGGTGGAGCCAGTGGCAACAATGTCGTCCATGTAATTTATACACCCAGGGACAGTGAGCAATAATTGTTCCAAGAATTGCTGAAAGAGAGCAGGGGCCCTGGCAACCCCGAATGGCAATTGTTGGTAATGATAGAGGCCGAAAGGCGTGTTAAGGACCAGAAACTGCCGGGAAGCAGCGTCAAGAGGAAGTTGATGATAAGCTTCTGACAGGTCAAGTTTAGAAAAATACTGGCCTCCAGCAAGTTTAGTGAACAGTTCTTCAGGTCGAGGCATAGGGTAAGTGTTGATGAGGCGTTGACATTTACAGTGGCTTTGAAATCGCCACAGGGACGAATATCACCATTGGGCTTAGTAACGACAACGATGAAATTGCCACAGAGATGAATATCACCATTGGGCTTAGTAACGACAATGACAGGAGAGGACCACTCACTGGAAGTGACAGGAAGCAAGACCCCTGAAGCAGTGAGACGATCCAGCTCCCATTTGACCCGATCACGAAGGGCCACAGGAATGGACTGAGCCTGAAAAAACTTAGGCCGAGCAGTGGATCTGAGCGTGATATGAGCTTCAAAGTCATTCGCACGGCCTAACCCAGGAGAAAAAAGGGACGAAAATGTCGTCGACAAGGAATCCAATTGAGCATAAGGAATAGCATCAGAGACGATATTGACACAGTCATCTATAGAGAACCCAAAAACACGAAAGGCATCGAAACCAAAAAGATTCTCCGCAATACTATGGTCGACCACAAATATGGGAACAGTGCAAACAACAGTTTTGTAAGATACTTCAGCATCAAATTGTTCCAAGAGAGAAATCTTCTGTTTATTGTAAGTCCATAATTGCCTAGTGACAGGTGACAGGATTGGAGAACCCAACTGAAGATACGCATGAGAATTGATGATAGTGGCAGCAGAACCAGTATCCACCTGCATGCGAACATCCCAACCAATCATTTGGACAGTGAGGAATAACTTCCCTGAAAGGGAAGAAGTACAATTGACAGACAACACAGAAGCAGAATCAGCATCATGTGCATGAACATCAAGTATGCGGTCGGATTTGCAAACGGATTGTGTCGGATTTTTTTTTTTTTTTTTACGTGCATGCGTGCGATGCACCAGTTGTGACGGATTATACGTTGCTGCTGCAATGCAATTTCTTTTATAATTTTTGTCCACCTACCTCTTTACAGGAATAGATCTTCGCACGTAAACTCCTAACTGCAACTACTTATGAGATCACAGAAAAACAGTGTTGAAGAAACTGTAACCTACCTCATAGCTACACACTGTAGGCCGCTATAAGTAAAATTTGCTGAAAATTTTCTATGTACTTTAAAGAAATGATTCAGAAAGGGGATGGCACTCGTACTTTAAACATGAAGTTCAAATTTAAACCTTCAATAGATCTTTATTGCTGTTAAGCAAGATCGTCAGCCCACATTTACGAAAATTACTAAAGTTTCTGCTCACAGTTATCACCATACCTAAAACAGCCATAACTTTTACCTTCCCAAATTCCGAAACCAATTACTTGTAACACAGTCAATGATCGGCCAGTTACTTCTGCACACGATATTCAGTCGTTGTCGTTAGTTAAAGTTTATGCTCGCCATAAAATACTCAGTAAGAATATACTCAGTATCGCCACGCTATATAATTCAAAGTACACTCGTGATTTTCGTTGGAACGAATTATCATAACACTGTAAAGTTTTCATAAACAGTTTCTGGTCACTACCAGATACCATTAACACTGGACCATAATGCGGAAGTCATCCCAAGACTTCATCTTACACATAATGTGAAAAGCCACATCCCGCATAACCGCCTCCAATAAAAGCTATCTTGCAACTCCCCATCACTCTCCCACACTCAAAACTATATCTCCTTGCTAGGCAACCAACCGTCTCGTTTCTCATTGGCTGTCAGCACTTACGACCAATGAGAACTCACTTCTGGGGCACGGCTCGTGCCAAAATCTAGCAAGCACCAACCACTTCTCTAGGCTCATTGATGTCATCAAATTAAGTAACGCAAAACTCTCTAATTAAATAAACAAAACAAAATGAACTATAAGCTTTACTCTACATCTGGAAATTTATTATGTAGTTGCGAATGTTCTGGCTGTCTTATACATAAGCATACATACTTGGACATCTGACATTCACAAGTAGGGGAACCATTAATGGAATCGTTCCCACGTTACAGAGTTGGAACACTTGCCAGTTCCTGTAGAGAATTACATGAATGATTTTTTTATAATGCCAAACGTCCCACATACTCTCACGCACGCATTCTCATTCACACGCACCCTAACACACAAAACACATATTTAGTTAGAATTCTTGAAATTACTGTTATAGAAAAGTCATAGAGGTTTTCTGAAACTAAAAACTTTCCAAATTTATAAATGAACACTGAAAGTGTTATCAGATCATTGTACATAGTCACTGAATGTGAACTATTACATCACTGTATTTATTTAAATTCTTGACTGTCAGAAAATTACATTTTTTTATGGAATTTTACTAACTTCCAAAATACAATTATTTTTGATCTCAGACTTTGACATATTGTTTGTTTTCACAAAAGAAGGTTGTACATCAAATATGACATTCCTCAGGTTATTCCTTTATTAGTTATTAATATTTTTAGTTTCGTATAATGTAAGTGCCCTGCCAGCGCTACTCCCCTGCTTTCACACGCGCAGCTGCAACAGATGGTCCTGACGTCAGTCTGCAGGACACAACTCGTCCGTTACTGACCGTATTATACTCTACCGGCTTACATTGCAGCCCACATACATTCTAAAGTAAAGCTTTTAATAGACAAATGGGCGATCGCGCACTAGTTGCGACGCCACAGGATGACACATGACCCTTCTTTTTGCGTTTGTGACACACGACCCAACATTGGGGACAATCCTCTCATGAATGTTTCGTAAAACACCGCAGACATGAAGGAAGTTGCCGTGGAGTTTGCTGCAGTTTCTTAGAGGTTTGTTTACAGTTAGGCCGAGGCTGCAATTGTGAGCATACTGTGGCCACGTCGGCCGGCGGGGACATGCCACATGCTTCGTCAACAGCACACAGAGGTTGTACGTCCCCGACGTCACCCCCTGCCTCTATTTACGCTCCAGTGGCGTGAGAAATTTAAAAAAACTGAGCAATGGATAGGACTTCATCTAGAGTCCGATTTGCCAACTGAAGGGCATGTTGCCTAACTTCTTTGTCGGTCGCCGACCGGATAATAGCATCCTGTACCATGGAATCGGCGTAGGATTCTTTGTGAACGTCAGTAACAAATTGACACTTTCGACTGAGGCCGTGAAGTTCAGCAGCCCAAGCGTGATAGGATTGATTCGATTGTTTTTGACAACGATAAAAGGCAACACGAGAGGCAACCACATGCGTATGCTTTTGAAAATATATGGACAGAAGTGAGCACATTTCAGCAAAGGACAAAGACGCAGGATCTTTCAAAGGAGCCACTTGCGACAACAACCGATACATTTGAGGTGAAATCCATGAAAGGAACAGAGACTTACAGGCTTGGTCATCCACGACATGAAATGCCAAGAAGTGCTGTCGAAGACCTTTTTCGTAATCAGACCAGTCTTCCGCTGTCTCATCGTAAGGAGGAAAAAGAGGGTGAGACAACGATGAGAGACCCCCCGCATTGGATGCCGCAACGAAATCATGAATCACATTTGTGAGAAGCATTTGCTGTTCAATGAGACCTTGCAATAGTTGCTATAAAGTAGCCATGGAAACCTGTGGGTCAACGATGAAAAAGAAAAATTCACTACCTCATTGCCAATTGCTGTAATGTCAAGTTGAACAAATACATTTCAAGGATGACACAATACATGTAAGTCACAGATCAAGTAAACAAAGTAAGACGGGTGTACACTTTAACAGTCAAATCAGCCCTGAGTCTGTGTCTAGCAGCCACCGGCTGGCTAGCTGCTTGGTGGCGCTGCTGCTGCATGGCTAGCAGACAGCGCCACATGTAGAGGACGCGCGTAACTGCGCGGCGGCACTTTGAAAGATCAGCGAGTCACAACACTGCATAAGAAACTAGTTACATGTGCTGACTTCCACATAGATGTAAGAACTGATGACAAATTTGCTTCACATTTAAAGAATCTGACAGCCACAAATTTACTTTTTGACCAATGCACAGGAGTTACAGCAACTACTACAGTATTGTAAGTAGTTATAATTACATTGTCAAAGAGAAATGTGTTCTATGCTTGCGAGTATCAAACCATGAAGCACTATTTATATCATTATCAGAATTAAATTCATGCTGTACTGCAAAAAGATGTAGGAACTTAAGTCAAGAAAATGTGGAGGCTGTTATTAAAAAACTAAGCCTTGCTGTGTGGTCAGTTAGGAAACACACTGCAACAAATGATAACTGCAATAACTTTTCAATGAATTTCATGAGTGTATTCAGTGAATGCTTCCCGTTTATAACAGTACCGGCTGAATCTAATAAACGTAAGTGCAAGGCCTGCCCAATCCATCCACCCAGCAGTCTGTATCCCAGTCCTGTCACAAGTTTACCTTACCCCACCAAAGGCTTGGCCTCCTATGAAAGCAGCCACATTGTATACTAGCTCTTCTGCAACCAGCATGGCTTTTTATATTGGTATTACTACCAACCAGCTGCCACCATAATGAACGACCACTGCCAAACTGTGTCCAAGAACAAAGTAGTGTCCAAGAACAAAGTAGACCACCCTATGGCACAACATGCAGCTAAATATAACATGCTTGATTTCAGTAGCTGTTTAACAATCTGCGCCATTTGGATCCTCCCCTCCACCACTAGCTTTTCTGAACTGCACAGATGGAAGTTATCATTACAACACATTCTCCACTCCCAAAATTGTCCCAGCCTCAACCTATGGCAAGTCTCCACGCCCCCCACCCAATAGTTTCCACCCCTACATTCTATCACCTCCTCATATTCCCTCACTCTCTTTGTGTGCCACCCTCTACTGATTTGTCAACCCATTCTTTCTCCTTCCCTGCTCCTCTCCTTTCCCACTCCCCATTTTTCCCTCACACCCTCCTCATGACACAGTGCCAGGCAGTCTCTGGTCCCTGTCCACCCCATCAGACAGTGCTCTTCTCATCCCCCACCCCTCCACCCATATCCTGCTATTCCTCCCCCTTCTCCAACCCACTCCAGATTGCTATTCATGTGATAGTCCCATTCCAGTCAGAGCAGCCGGTGGTAAGGGTCATACATGTGCGAGGTGTTCTTGCTTATGTAAATGTGTATGTGTTTTCTTTGCTGAAGAAGGCTTTGACTGAAAGCTATAAAGTTTAAGTAGATCATGGTCACCAAAAAGAATTAGTGTGTCTAGCATTAAGAAGAAGAAACTGCACATGGAGGCAAAAGTTAGTTGAAATCCTACATTTCTTAAATATATAAGCAAATACAAAAATTGATAAAGTAATTAAATTCGCAAACAATACATTCATTTCAGATGCTAAAAACAAATCCAAAGTTGTTTGGTCTGTTATAAGAAGTGAAGCTGCCAGTGAAATGGAGAGAAAATGCCCCTTTATACTAATGATACATGGTAGCACTGTTACAGATCCCAGTGCCATGTGTGAACCCTTCAATGTCTCCTTCATTACTTGTTATGAAATTGATGATTGCTAACCACCAAGTACAAATTCTGGTACGACAGACAGAAATTGTTTGGGTTATAAGTTTTCCCCTGTTTCAAGCTCTTAAGTTTTTAAAATCATAAAGTCCCTAAAAAATTTAAACTTGATTGGTTGGGTTGAGGTTTCAAAAAGAACAATGAAAAATAGTCTGTCATAGCATTCGAAATCCTTTCTCCCTCATTATCAACCAGACTTTTGAAGAGGGATACACAGATCACTTAAAATATGCTGGAGTTTGGTCAATTCATAAAAAGGGTGAACAAGATGAAATGCAAAATTATAGGCCTATTTTATTTGAAAGAGCTGCATGTGATCAGAGAGAAAATTATAATTCATCCCAGAATATTGTTTTATGCAATTAGAATGGTTTGAGGATAGGCTGCAGTACAACCCACACAATAAATGAATTGGTCACAAAAGTTAGCAGTTTTCTCAATAATAGAATGTTTTTATTCGCCTTCTTTTGTGACCTTACCAAAGCCTTTGACAGTGTAAATCATGATCTGCTTCCTCAAAAACTGTCTAGCTATGGTTTTCAAAGAAAATCTCTTAGGGTTTTCAAGGAAAATCTCTTAGTTGGTTGGTATCATACTTGCCAAACAGAAAACAAGGAATACTTATTAACAATAGAGGCAACAAATTCCTTTCTGGCTCGAATCATACAATTAGGTATTCCACAAAGTTCAGTATTAAGCCTACTACCATTTTCCAATTACATCAGTGATATGCCACATCAGTTTGTCAGATACCATACTTTATACAGATGTCTCAACACAAATCATCTACTGTCAAATGAAGACTTAATCTACTGTATAGAGCAGACACTTGGGGAAGTGGAGGCATTGGTCAAAAATAATAGTTTGAAATTAATCTTTGCAAAAACAGAAATTGTTCATTTCACCACAAAACAAACAGCACAGTGTTTAAGGGACAAAAATTGGACCCTGCAAGCTGTGTCAAATTCCTTGGTGTCTTTGGAAACAAAAATATGTTGTGGAGTTATCATGTACACAGTATACTATATTGACTGAACAGTCTTGTGTATGTTCTGAATGTCTTGTATAACATCACTGATTTAGCTGTAAAAAAACTGTATCTTATGCATACTTTGTTTCAGTAGTTTAGCACAACATAATTTTATGGGTGTCTGAGAAAACTAATGTGCTACAAAAAAAGATTCTTGCCTCCTGCAGTACTGCTGTTACTCTCCTTTGCCACTGCTTTACCGCATTGTCTCTGCTTTCCCCCTACTCACACTTAGTGCCTACCCATAGTGTCTTCTCCCCTCAGGTGGGTCCCATGCTTTAAGTTGCAGGAAGTATGCCTCCTACAGCAGCTTACTACAAGTGGCCTTATTTTCTCACTTCTCTTTCCTTTCCCACTGTGCAACTCACATGGTTGCCTCTTGTCAGTTTGACATTTTGCTTATATGATGCATGTGTGCCTCCACCATGCCAACATGTATTTTGACATGTTGTTGTTTTCATTCACATGGTGTTAGAATTTTGAGTAATGTTTGTGGTAGTTGATTTGCATTTCCACAATTTCTTAGTATGCATTTTCACAGCTTCGTATGTTATTCCAAATTACGATTTGAAATGGAGGTTGAATATGAACAGAGCCTGTTTACAGGGGTAATGTTGAAAATGCTTTGGATAAGAAGTTGGAAATTTTGAATCTGTGCTAGAAGTTTATGAATTGAATATGAGTATGCCAATGATGATGACCTAATTTGCTGTGAGTATATGTTGTACTGAAGAAGTAAGAGGTTAATGATCATGCTTATGCTGTTGATAAGAATGTCAAAGCTAGTGTTCTTGGTACTGAACTTCATATTCTTATCGTGAATATTCGAACTGATTTATATCAACTGGTACACATTTGAAATAACATTATGAAGTTCTGATGGTGGATCTTATATATATATATATATAAAAAAACAAAGATGAGGTGACTTACCGAACGAAAGCGCTGGCAGGTCGATAGACACACAAACAAACACAAACATACACACAAAATTCAAGCTTTCGCAACAAACTGTTGCCTCATCAGGAAAGAGGGAAGGAGAGGGGAAGACGAAAGGAAGTGGGTTTTAAGGGAGAGGGTAAGGAGTCATTCCAATCCCGGGCGCGGAAAGACTTACCTTAGGGGGAAAAAAGGACAGGTATACACTCGCACACACGCACATATCCATCCACATATATATATATATCTGCTTGTGTCTGTATGTGTGGATGGATATGTGCGTGTGTGCGAGTGTATACCTGTCCTTTTTTCCCCCTAAGGTAAGTCTTTCCACTCCCGGGATTGGAATGACTCCTTACCCTCTCCCTTGAAACCCACTTCCTTTCGTCTTCCCCTCTCCTTCCCTCTTTCCTGATGAGGCAACAGTTTGTTGCGAAAGCTTGAATTTTGTGTGTATGTTTGTGTTTGTTTGTGTGTCTATCGACCTGCCAGCGCTTTTGTTCGATAAGTCACCTCATCTTTGTTTTTATATATATATATATATATATATATATATATATATATATATATATATATATATATATATATATATATATATATATATATATATATATATATATATATAAGTTGTATTTCCTTTTGCCACATCACTGCATATTTCAGGAACACCAGAAAAACTTCTAGTTCTTATTGTGTATGTGTTAGTCTGTGTATGTTGTCAAATAAATAATTGTACGAGGTTCCTCAATTCACTTTTATCTAGTACTGCTGTTGAATAGGTAGACGGAACTGCTTTGTGTTAGAGTCTTTTATTGAATTAAGGAATGGTGAGATGCATGTTAAGGGTTACAAGAATTCATGTTGTGGTGTTTTATATTTCCCCTGTTTGTGTAGAGCAACTGTGCTCAAGGAGAACTTTCAAAGCTGATTTATCATTTTCCACACTTTTCGTGACAATTGCTTCTGTCATAGATACTGCTCTGTGTTTTACATTAATTATTTACTACTTCATTTGGTGTCACATCATACACTGAATTGCTAGTTGAGGTTGTTCTTTTACAATGGGCAACAAACTTTTGGCCCGACTTGTTATCTCTCCACTTTCTTGATGTATCTGGCTGGTTATAAGAGGTATAATACAAATTAATGCCCTGAAATTTCCTGTAATCTTTGGCTATATTGGAATTTTTCTAACGATATACTCTAGTGAGGTGAAGGGCCATGTGAGTTAGGATAAATTTTGGTGTTTACCCACTAGTATGTGGAATTGGTTATTTAAAATCGATGCTATGTGAGCTGAAGTGTTATCCATGTAGATAATTAATCTACAATGATAGTGTGTTTTTACTGGGAAGTTCCATTTCATTATTAATTCAGTATTACCTGATTATAACCACATTGTGACTTTGTACTTGTTAATGCTGAATACATTGATGTTTACAATTGGGTCCTGTTCTATGTCCCCCTTATTGCTGAGTCCTTTTGATTACCTTCACCCAAATGCATTAAATTAAGACGTCAATTGCTACTTCTCCCTCTCCTGCAGCAACTTGAGCTGACTTGTGATGATTTTTCTGTAGCAATATTACTTACACTATCCAGGCTGTCCCATTGCCATTGCTTGTTGTGCCAATTTCAGTGGGAGGTGGTTTCTGACACATCTTAGATTATTTTTGCCTTCCCCTTTCCATCTCTCGCCCTCCGCTCTGCTACAGAAGCTCTCCATTATTTAATCTTCTGTTGGAGAAGGGTAGTTTAGGCTGAACTCTCCCAATGGTATGAATTTTCCTATCTTGTCTTTCCGTGCTTCTCTCTTGTTGCAGTATCTGATTAACATTCCTCTCTTGTAGCTTTGCCATTGGAACGGAGCCCCTATAACTAGCAAGCAGTTAGCCTCATCAATTTGAATTGTATTTATCTTGGGACCTATTTTGTATCCCCTTCTTAATTTTAAAACTGCTAGTAGTTAGATCATCAAAGTATAACTTGGAAAGCTAGAATGTTTCTTTTTATTGTGTGTACCTATCAACAACTCAGAGCTTATGCTTTTTGGTGAATGGTCTCCTTTAATCCTAAAGTATTTACATTCTACAAGAATTTTCCTAGAACATTTTATTATTGTAGTACTTAAACAATACAGCCTATGCCAACTACCTTATAAGCTAATTTTATTAACTGTATAAAATATAAGTTCATGGTATTTTAAAGGAATCTGTTCTTCTACCTGTTTCTTTTCATCTTTTAATGACAAATTTTTCTGGTATGTGTTTCTTACTATATCTACGTATGTGAGGTAGGCCTGCATAAAGTATATGCTGTTGTGCCCTGTTGTTTTGTGTTTTCATTTAACTGAATCCGAGATCTTTTGTATTTAATGGGAAAAACTGGATTTCACAAAGTCAGTGAAAAACGTATGACACAGACCTGATTGCATGGTAATCATATGTCTTATTATTGGAGAATACTATACCAAGACATACATGTAGCCTTTATTTTAATCGGTGTTTTAAGATTTGATCAAAATATGAATTCCATTAAAATAATCAAGATTTCTATCACTAGGGTTAAACTATTTGGACTGATTCTTGTATTTTGATTAAAAGTTCAATTGGTGGATACTACATGATTTGCTAAAGAGATTTGGAATATCAGTTAACTATGATAATTACTTGACATATTTCAAATACAATTGCTTGTAAGTCTCTCCCCACACACATAAACCAAATTTTGTTACAGAGCCCTTCCATAGTTTTAAGCCACTTATTTGGCCAACCCATTTTCTGAGAAAGTGACTTGTGCACTTTTTTAAAAACTGTAAGCTTCCTCTTCTTACACAAGGGATGCTCTTGACATTTCTGGTGTATTTAGGTTAATTTTTTTTTATTTCAGAGATTGCGGCCATGTCTCTACACTCTCCCACAATAACTTCAATCAGGGCCTACGTGCAAGCCTACCAGTCTTTCAAGACAGAACCAGCTGATCCAGTATAAGTTGCTGAATCTGACATCATGTCACTTTTCCAGCACCTCTGTTGAGTAAACTAATTATTCCACACCACTTTTTAACTAATGAGGAGTGTGGGAAGTGTGTCCCATGTGTGACCATTGCAGGGTACTAGGGTGCAGAGCACAATTGCAGCTATCTCTTATTACTCAACTTGCAGGCAGGGCAAATGTCTCTCTTGAGAGACCTGACCTTCAACCTGTAACTTCGTCCCTAAGATGAGCTGAATGTGTACCCTATCAAGGAACATATGCATTCTTTTTTGCAAACCGTTTCCTTAAGAGGACATTGTGTGCACCACCCACCTCACCATGTGAATACGCTAAACAATAGTGTTTCTTGCAGCTGGTATAAATACAGTCACCCAGCAAACAGTCAGTCAGTTCTGTACTCGTCTCTGATATTGTCGGTTACTATCATCACTGTGGACAATTTGATAACAGGCGAGCAGCCAGAGTCTGTGGTCATGTGTGAATGAAATGGATTTTCCTGTGTTTGTGTGTGTGTGTGTGTGTGTGTGTGTGTGTGTGTGTGTGTATGTGTGTGTGTGTGTGTGTGTGTGTGTGTATGGCTTATTTCTGATAAAGGCCCTATTGGCTGAAAGCTTACTTTCTGACAGTCTTTTATTGTGCCTTGTGCCTGTCTGTGACTCATCATCTCCACTATATTGGGACTAGCAACTATCCTTTTCATAATATTGTCATAATCCATTTTGGACTTTTCATTGTTTGATAATTACAAGAGACACATTTGGTGTTGCCTCAGTTCCACAATTTTCTAGTGTTTTCTGGAACAGTTAACACAGCATATTCTGGTTTACAACAATTACTTGGATGATCTCATTGTTACGGAACCCTCCCACCAGGAGCACTTGCAAAACATCCATGCCCTTTTTACGATTCTGCAGCTTATAGGCCTACATTGTCCTTTGGAGAAGTGCGGGTTTCTTTCCACTGGAAGTGTTTGAAGCATTGTTTCACCAAAGAGGAAATCAGACCCACTGGTCAGAATTTCACTGCAATAGACCCCTTACCCATCCTGACAAACTTACCTAAATTACAGTTGTCTTTGGGAGAAATAAAGTATTAGTCAAAGGGCTTACTCCATGTGGCTCACACTGGGCAACCTCGCAGTCATCCGTATAAAAAGGATGTGCCTTACAACTGGACCCTTGCCTATGACTGGGATTTTACCCAGGTGAAAGCCATGTTGAAATCTGCTCCTTACCTTATGCCATTCTCTCCCAGTTGCCCATTGGTTGCGATGGCCGATGTGTCTGCCTATGGCATCAAGGTGATCTTGGCGCACAGGAATGGCAATGGCTCTGAACAGCATATAGCATGTGTGTCCAAGCATTGACCCCTGCACAGCAAAACTATTACAAGTGTTGTGGTCCGTCGATGGTTGAACCCGAGACTCCAGATGGCCGGGTTGAAGCCGGGACCCATCCCGCTGTATTTCATCAGGAGGCCTAGCAAGTTCAGTAGCATCATGGGGTGGTGCAGAACTTGTATTCAGAAGTATTCCTTTATTCAGTTTACAGAAGTGTAATGTCAGTGCGCCACCTGTGTGCTGTTCCACTGGTCCTGGACTGCTGACACCGCTGTTGTGGTCATCAACGATGGAAGTCAGCTGTGCTCACCCGGTTGCCACCCACTGAGGTGTAGCGACTGGCGTGCTCTATTGCCCGCGATTCCAGAGACTGTTACTGTGGTGTGCATACTGTAAGACCTTCAGTACACACACCATCAGATTATTTGACTTGTCGCTCTAACGAAGTAGGCGAGTGTCAGCAATATGTCTCGTGGTCTTATCGTGGCGTGTTTATCTTCTGCCGTTACGTCAGATGATAGAAATACCACTTGGATGCATAGAGTAGCAGATTGACGGTGACCAACTTTAAACAGAACTTGATTAATTTTCACACACATTTATTATAACAAGCATAAAAATTGCTTAACTTGGTTCTGGATGCTATTTACAATTGACAATCTGAAGTTCCTTTGGTATTGGTACATTAACCTTATTCTCACATATATCTCTGATACTTGACAAAAGTGTCTATACATTTATCTTCATGGCTATGTACAGGAATATGGTATACTTATTAGGCGCAAACTGAAACTTGACTATAGACTGGTACAGACAAATGTAGAACTCGTACAGACTGTTGCAGACAAATGCAGACTGGTGCAGACAAATGCAGACTGACTAATCGGAGGTCTGTACACTCGTTATAATACCTCGTGCATTCGTGTATCACTGCACGAGTGTGATCCGTGACAAGAAAAGGTTCTACGTTAGCAGCAATCTCATTGGCTGCATTACATATTAATACGCAGATTAGCGGAAGCAGAATTTGGTCCGTCTCTATGGCAGCGCCATCTTGTAGTGCAGAGATGGACAAGCGCTGCGCCTGCCCTGTTGTGCTTAGCAGGGCACAACAGAGTATCCATATGTTGTATACATGGTGTCCACCATGACTGACACCACCCTTACCGCATTGGTTCAAGTTTTGGCTGATAATGGGCCACAATTGATGGCAACTCCCTTCAAAGATTTTTGTGAGGCCAGTGGCATAAATATATTTGCAACCCTCAATTCCATCCTTCCTCAAATGATGAAGTGGAACTTCTTGTTTGGACTTTTAAGCTGGAAGTGAAAAAAGACGTTGAATCCTCTTCCACAATGTTAGTGCTTACCCTGGTTCTGAGCTGTATCAAGCCATGTTGATTAACAATTGGAAACCTGCCAAGCTACTCCGGACATGGCAACTGCAGATCTTGCTTCGTCTTCTGATGCCACACTCTTCATAGCCCCACTCCCACCTCTCCCAGTATTATGTACTTGATGCAGCTGTGGCCCTAGTCCTATGGGAGTACTGAGGCTTGGATGACGGTGATGGTAATAGAGACTCACGAGCAGTGGGTTACATCAGTCCAAACCCAGAAAGAGCTCAAGCACCATCACCATATCCAAATCTAGCCTCAGGTGCAGGCTTTGCATCCATCACCACTTCCTCCACCATAATCTGATGACAATGGGATACCATGGCCAGCACCCCTGTTGGCAACCTACAACTCCCCACTGTTGTACTGGTGATCCCCTCTACATCCACAGGGATCTGTGGAACCATCTGGTGTGATCATCACTAGCAGTGTCCTGAAGGACATTGTTGAAAACACTCCTTTCCTACAGTTGAAAGAACCAGTTCTTCATATGTGTCACCATTCCACCCACCATAGCACTGTCCAGGGCGTTTACGACTGTACACGCCTGTTTTGGGGGGGGGGGGGGGGGGGGGGGGAGGAACCTGGTATTGGGCTCTGTGGAAGTTAATGCTTGCCAAAAGAAATGGGCCTAGGTGACCATTACGGGGCAGGATATCACTGAAGCACTGTGCCCAAATAGCGAGTGCATCACCCATCTCACGACATCAACAAGCCAGCGAATAGTGTTCCTTGTGATGATGCAAAAATGGCCTGTTGACATTATTGTGGTAATAGTTTTCACTTGCACATTGTTGTTGCATAGGTTGTTTTGGAATTGTCCTAGTCTGTGCCTCACCTGCTATTAGCCAGTTGTGTTTATCTTGAATACCACTCAGTGTCACGTTCACTTTTGCAGGTGACTCTTCTGCCTTATGGCTTCGCCCATGTGCAGGCATATTTGGCTACTTGCAGATATAGCTCTATAACTGATGTTATTCAATCTGTGCTCTGATCAAGCAGTAAAGGAAGCCAATGAGAAATTTGGGAAGTGGATTGAAGTTCAGGGAGAAGGAAAAAAAATTGATCTTTGCCAATGACATTGTAATTATGTCAGAGATGGTAGAGGATGTGGAAGATCAGTTGAATGAAATGGGTAGTGCCTACAAAATAGCCAATAATATGACCATTAATAGAAGTAAAACAAGAGTAATGGAATTTAACTGAACTGAATCAGGTGATACCGAGCGAATTAGATTATGAAATGAGACACTAAAAGTAGTACGTCTGATTTGCCATTTGGAGAGCAAAATAACCAGGATGGCCAAAAAACTGAGGATATTAAATGCAGACGGGCAACAGCAAGAACAACATTTCTTTGCGTTTACAAATGTCTGCTTGTGACTGTGTATGTGCGGATGGATATGTGTGTGTGTGTGTGTGTGTGTGTGTGTGTGTGTGCGCGAGTGTATACCTGTCCTTTTTTCCCCCTAAGGTAAGTCTTTCCACTCCCGGGATTGGAATGACTCCTTACCCTCTCCCTTAAAACCCACATCCTTTTGTCTTTCCCTCTCCTTCCCCCTTTCCTGATGAAGCAACCATTGGTTGTGAAAGCTTGAATTTTGTGTGTATGTTTGTGTTTGTTTGTGTATCTATCAACCTGCCAGCGCTTTCGTTTGGTAAGTCACATCAGCTTTGTTTTTAGATATAAAGGATGATGTTGTTAACATTTAATATAAATTTAAGAGTTGAGAAGTCTTTTCTTTAGATATTTGTTTTGAGTGTAGCCTTGTAGAGAAGTTCAGACAAGAAGAAATGGAAGATTTTGAAATATAATGTTACAGAAGAATGATAATTAGTTAGTTACATGTTCCATTGATCAATCTCATGGTAATAGTTATGATGTGGAATGTGTCAAGTGCATAAGAAATGCACACTTGCATCAAGGCTCTTTTTTTTTCTTTTTCTTTTTTTTTTTTTTAAAAAAAAAAGCTTAAAATTTTTATTACCTACCTCATTCCCTTAAATGGCACAAAATTATACCTACAGATTTATTTATTTCTATTCAAGAACTCATGTGTGGTATAGAAGGAGTTGTCAAGGAGATATGATTTCAGTTCATTTTTGAAACTATTACTGTTGTCTGTCAGACATTTTATTTCATCTGGTAATTTATTGAGAAAAGTTTTACAGCGGCATATTTTACCTCTTTTCTGTGCCAAAGAGAGGTTAAGTAGGATAGTGCAAGTCTTTCTTTCTTTTGGTATTACAATCATGAATGTCACTGTTGTTTTTAAACTGGTCCATGTTGTTGAGAATAAATTTCATTACTGAGTAAACGTACTGTGAGGCTGTTGTAAGAATCCCTAAACTTTTAAACAGATGCCTACAAGATGTACGACTATCAGCCCCACACATTATTCTAAACACTTTCTTTTGAGCAGTGAATACTTTTTGCCCAAGTGTTGAGTTACCCCAAAATATTATTTCGTGTGGCATCAGAGAGTGAAAGTAAGCAAAGTGTGTCAGCTTACTAATTTCCATGTCCTCAGAATTGACAATTATACTGACTACAAAAGTTGCTGACCCTAGTCACTTTAGGAGATTCAAAATATGAATTTTCCAATTAATGTTCTCATCTATATGTACACCCAAAAGCTTGGTATGCTCTACCCTGACTACTGACTTCTGTTGAGTTGACCTGTTACATTTATTGAAGGAACTGTACTCCTTGCAGCAGAAAATTGGATGTACTGTGTTTTTTCAAAGTCCAGAGCAAGTCCATTCACAGGAAACCAGTTAATAACTTTTCCAAGGACATTACTTGTATCATTTTCTATTGGAGTTTCTTTTACTGGATTAATAATGATGCTTTTATCATCAGCAAACAGTGTCAGTTTAGCTTCTTGTTTCAGATAAGAAGGGAGGTCATTCGCATATATATAGAAGGGGAGGGGGCCCATGGTCGCCTTTGGAACACCAAATGTAATTTCACCCCACTTAGATGAAGTGGCAAACTTCCTTAAATCAGACCATATAAAGAAACTTTTTGCTTCCTTTTCTGTAGATATAACTTAAATCACTCATATGCTGTTCCATTTACACCATAGAATTGTAATGTCTATAACATAATGTCATGGTTCACACACTCAAATGCTTTGGATGAGTCACAGAAAATTCCTATTTGTGACATTTTACTGTTTAAAGACTCTATTATGTGGGCAGTAAAATTGTATATGCTGTCTCAGTGGAACAGCATTATCTAAATCTGAACTGTTATTTACTAAGCATCCCATTACTGTTGAGATGGCTAACGACTCATGAGTACATTACTTTCTTGGCAGTTTTTGAAAATGCTGTAAGCAAGGCTACTGGCTGGTAATTATTGACATATGTGGTGTCTCTTTTTTGCAGAGAGGCTTGACAATGGCATATTTTAACCAGTCTGTGAAAATACTTCAAGTTGGTGATGCATTTCAAATGTGACTCAGAACATCAGCTGTAACTGCTCCACATTGTTTGAATATCATGTTAGAGATGTCATCTACTCCAACAGATTTAATGATTTTCCTTATTACACATGAGGTTGTTAGCTGAAAATTAATCTGACTAAGATTTCTCAAAACTGATCTTCCATATACTGCTTGGCTTATTCTTTTGAACTGTTCTCACCAATTTTTTCACCTAAACTTAACAAATGGTTCTTAAATACATTAATTATCTGTGTACTGTTGGTTAAGATGATCTCATTCTCTTTAATAGCAATACTACCTACCCCAGTGGTTACTTTTCCTGTCTCTTTTCTAACAACATTCCATATTTATTTGATTTTATTACCCAAAGTCATACCTCACTAACAGGAAACAAAGGGTGTCAGTGTAAGGGACTAGTGAATTAAGTCATCAGTCATCATCAGAATGGGAAGAAATTACATGTGGTGTCCCACAAGGATCCATCTTAGGACCATTGCTTTTTCTCGTGTACATTAATGATCTCCCATCAGTTACACTGCCAGAAGCAGAGTTCGTTTTGTTTGCAGATGACACAAGTATTGCAATAAATAGTATGTCGAGTGTAGTTCTAGAAAGATCTGCTAATGATATTTTCATGGATATTAATAAATGGTTTAAAGCCAACTCACTGACATTAAACTTCAAAAAGACTCACTATATGCAATTCAGAACCTGTAAGATGTTTCTACCCAGCATATGCATAAAGTACGAAGAAGAGCACATAGAAAAGGTTGACAGTCTTAAATTCCTGGGATTACAACTTGATAATAAATTCAGTTGGAAAGAGCACACCACAGAACTGCAGAAACGCCTTAACAAATCTGTATTTGCAATTCGAGTGTTAGCAGACATAGGCGACATAAAAATGAAAAAGCTTGCATACTTTGTCTACTTTCATTCCATAATGTCATATGGTATAATATTTTGGGGTAACTCTTCAAATCAAACAAAAGTTTTCAGAGTCCAGAAGCGTGTAATACGTATTATTTGCGGAGTAAATTCACGGATGTCCTGTAGAAACCTCTTCAAAGAACTGGGTATACTAACTACTGCCTCACAGTATATTTACACATTAATGAAATTTGTCATAAATAATATATCTCTTTTTCCAACAAACAGCTCAGTTCATACATACAATACTAGGAACAAAAATGATCTGCACAAGGACTTAAAAGCACTTACTTTAGTTCAAAAAGGGGTCCACTACTCAGGAACACTCATCTTCAATAATTTGCCAGTAAACATAAAAAATTTAGTTACAAATAAAGATCAGTTTAAAAGGAGCCTGAAAGACTTACTAGTGGCCAACTCCTTCTACTCCATTGACGAATTTTTTAATAGAAATAAATGATGTATTGTATATATTCATACTATTAGTATTGTTATTTCAGCTTTTTTAAAAAAAAAAAAAAATTGACATGTTCCACATCCATGATGATCTCCTCAGCATGGATCTATGGAACGAAAAACTAATCTAATCTAATCAAATAGTTTTATTTTACATTCTGAAGGCACTTTAATACCTGTAGTAATCCAAGGTTTCTTTGAAAACTGTTTGGTGTTACATTTAGTAATCTTTTTGGGCAACAGTGTTCAAAAAGTGGGGTACAAATGTATCAAGAAATATGTTGCATTTATCATTAGCATTTGGCTCATTATATACGTCTCCTCAACTAACAATTCTTAAATTTTCTCTGACGTGAGAATGGTTTCTGAACTGTACACCGTGCTAGGTTTTATAAGTTAATCAATTGTGCATCATCGTCTGATAATCCATTTATGTAGGGATAGCATATGTTAGTTTTACATCCTCCTGCTCTACAAATACGTTAACTATTACAGTGCTACTGTCTTGAGCTATATGTTTAGGGAAATCGATCACTGATTCTAAGTTATTCATATATCATTAATAACACTTCTAGTTCATTTTTCCATCAGAATTGCTTAGAAAGTTTGCATTGAAATCACCACAGATTAATAACTTCTTCTTTTTGTCTAACAGACAGCATAATAGGGAGTCAAACTTTCTTATGAATCGCTCCCAATCTCCTAATGAGGACCTGTACACTGTTACTAATATCAGCACTACATTATCTATCTGTATTTCCTATGCACAAACTACAATGTGCTGATCAACAAAAAATTTGCTTACTTCTACAGTTTTGTATTTATACCCTTGTTTTGTGTAAATGGCAACTCCTCCTTTATCCATGCTAAATCTGCAAGTGTAATATGCTAAATTATACTCAATTATACTGACACTTTTCATCCCCACTATTACATGGTGTTAATGCAGACAAAGTATATCACTCTTATTCTTATTTTTGAGATCATCTAAACACACTAAGTTGACACTACCCTTACTTTATCCTTATTTACTGCACATGAAGCTTCTTTTATTCTATTTTTCGTGATTGTAATGTGTCGGGACTTTGACTTTAACCTAAAAAATTTCACTGTGCCCCCCTTCCCTTACTGTATCTGCTAATAGAGAAGCTAACTTATCTTTCCCCTTCCTATTCAGTTGCAGGCCATGTGTAGTGTATCCCCACCTACCAAACTGTGCGCCCCTGGTAGCTGAGTGGTCAGCACGATGGAATCTCAAAGCTAACGGCCCTGGTTCGATTCCTGGCTGGGTCGGAGATTTTCTCCGCTCAGGGACTGGGTGTTGTGTTGTCCTTATCATCATCATTTCATCCCCGTCGACACGCAAGTCACCGAAGTGGCGTCAACTTTTGAAAGACTTGCAGCAGGTGAACGGTCTACCCGACGGGAGGCCCTAGCCACACGATATTTCCGTTTCCCATAGCATAAACTGGAACAACACTTATGTGAGATTTTGCCAGTGTCTGGAGCATCCTGTTCAGCTCAGTGTTGACATGTGTTACAGCAGTGTTTACCCACGGCCGATCATGGTGCTGAAAGATCTCCAAAAAACCCACATTTGTATGCCCAGTTTCTGCTCCTATTTTATCCAGGTCACTCCTAATACTATGTCTTGGATTCATAGCCAGGCTGTTTCCTGCTCCCCAACTATAATTACCTGATCTTCCTTCTCAAAGTCCCTGCATAACTGACCTAAGTTTTCTGTAACCTGGCTAAGGCTAGTACTTGGTTTCACAAAACTTGTGACCTGGTACCCTGCACCTAATTTCTCCTTAAGCTGCTGGCCTACATCCCTCCCATGACTGCTACCTGGAAGCAGAATTCTTCTTTTTCTGTTCTGATTTGATTCCAACCTGTCTGTTTTCTTTAAGCTAATCTGCTTCAACCTACATTCAACTACATCTGGACAAAAATTATATGGGGAATTTAAATAACTAATGAATACTTACTGAATCTAATCTGGCAAAAAAGACATTTATGGCACAATTTGACTAAAAGAAGGCATCAGTACACTAGGCAGGTGGGAACAGACATAGATTGTAGTAATTATTTGGAGATGAAAAAGTTAGCACACGGTAGACTAGCATGAAGAGCTGCATCAAACAAATCTTTGGACAGAAGACCACAACAGCAAACTCTAGATCTCTTTTTGCTGTGGATGTTTTTTCCTTTATAGTCAGTTATATTTTTAGACATTCGATGTTGTAACTGCCATAGTTAAGTTTATTTCTTTTCTTTAAATTTTTTCTCTATGTCTCCACTCATATTTTCAGTTCTCTCGTTTTGTCTTTAATTTTACATTTTCCTAAAGCTTTGTATGCTGCTTTTTTAAAAAAAAGAACTATCCTGAATATTTCCCCTTCCTGCTTCATGTTGTTGTGTTCAGAAATATTTTCAGTTATACTGTCCAGTCTTTGTTAGTAGATTATTTTATGTTATCTTTCTTCAATAAATGAACATTTCTTCTTGTAGTTAGTGATCTTCTCTAAGTTTTTGACATTTGTTAGGGATTGATAATTTCATGATGACAAAAAGTAATCTGTACTGATGCTTTCCCCTCCTTTATGCCATGCACTAATTGCCCTAATTCTGTATTTGCTATACAGCAGTCAATGATAGATCTACTAGCATGACAACTCTGAATATATTTATCTATATTTTATGTTTAAAATAATATTGTTTATTATTCTGAACCACTGTAACTATGTAAATGCTATTCCATTTGAATTCAACAGATACTACCATTGAATTCTGTAGCATTTAGTAGTGGTCTGTTCCTTTCTATAACTTACAAATCTCCACTGTAATAATGCAATCACTTTTGATAACATCACTAAGAGATTCCTGTATTTTGTCATAAAAATCTTGTTAATCCTTCATGGATCCTTCGTAAGGGCTGTAAACTCACAAGATTGTCAGATATCTTATTTATACTTTTATTCTCAATTTTACTACCTGATAATTATCCTTTCATTCATACATACTGCTCTAGTAATTGTTGTACCAGTTTTATTCATATATAGACCACCTTTACAAAGATATTGGGCATGTCACGCTATGACAATTTAAGAACAATGAAAACAACATAATTCATATATATAGGCATTTACATACTTACGGGTCTAGTGTGATGAGGATGGAACAAATAGTCGGCTGTGGCCTTGTATAAGGGACCATCCTTGCATTTACGTGAAGTAAGTTATGGAAACTACATAAACCAAAATCAGGATGGCTGGATGAAGGTTAGAGTCCCCATCATCCCAAATACAAGGCCAATATGTTTAACACAATGTCACCTCATTCAGTCTATTCCCCGTATACAATATTCTTTTGCAAAGAAGTTATTTAATTATGTAAAAGGCTTGTCTTACACTGTTCATTAATTTCTCACGCCCATTTACTGTTTCACGTTGTTTCTTAATGTAACACTGCACACATTATCAGCTGGTATCGAGACCATTTTGATGACTTTGGTTTCCATTTTGTGCACCCCAGCGTCCTGTTTGCTATTTAAAAAACTAAGTCAGCATCCCTTTATAATGAACAAGTTGTTGAGTTCAGAAAGAGTACTACATATTCCATGTCTTTGAAAGTAAGTTTTCCTATTAAAGAGAAAAATAGAAAAGAAGAAATAAGAAAAATACACAATATGAAATTGTTATGTGTAATCACAGGAATTTTGTTATTGTTCACATAATTTATTTGTGTTACTTTTTTACCAAACTCATACACTTTGGTAGCAAAATAATCCTTCACTGTCTAGAGTGTTTTACTTAATGGCAACTTTTTAACTGCCTTTTTTAAAAAGTTTATTTTAATAATCTCTTCAATCTCTGTGGAAATTTATTGTGCTGTTTTATCCCCTGGTAAAAAATGCTGTTTTAAGTTTTATGTGTATTCTTTCTTTGTAAATGTAAGGTCAGTCTAGATCTCGTCCCACTGTCATGGACAGAGCTGTTTGTGCAGTACTTCTCAGTGTTAATTTTTATGTGTACAGCAGATTTGTAAATGTATTCACATGTAGTTAGAATCCCTAGTGTTTTAAACAAGTCTTTACAATGAGCTTGATTACTATGTTAGGTTATTATTCTTATGTGCCCTTTGGTGCACTTTAAAAAAAATACAGTATACAAATGTATACTGATGAGCCAGAACATTATGACCACCTACCAAGTAGCCTATGTCCATCTTTGGCACAGGTAACAGAGTGGACACATTCTGAGGCCTTGGTAGGTTGCTGGAGGGAGCTGGCACCACATTTGCACACACAATTCACCTAACTCCCATAAATAGTGGAGAGGGGGGTGATGATATCTGACACCGTGTTCAGTGACATCCCAGATGTGTTTGATTGGGTTCATATCTGGTGAGTTAGGGTTCCAGCACATCAATTGGAACTCGCCACTGTATTCCTTGAACCACTCCATCGCATTACTGGCCTTATGACATGACACATTATCATGTTGAAAATGCCACTACCATTAGGAAACATGATCATCATTAAGGCGTGTACATGGTCTGCAAACAGTGTACAATTCTCCTTGACCATCATGGTGCCTTGCATGAGTTCCACTGGATCCATGGCTGCCCATGTTCCCCAGAGCATAATGGAACTGCCACCAGCTCATCTCCGTTCCACAATACAGGTATCAAGGAGCTGATCCCCAGGAAGATGACAGATTTGCACCCTCCCATCAGCATGATGAAGAAGATATATGGATTCTTCAGACCAAGCAATGCTCTGCCACTGCATCAACGTCCAGTGCCAATGATCATGTGCCCATTTCAGTCGTAGCTGCTGACATCGTAGGATTAACATTAGCATGTGCATGGGTCATTGGCTGTGGAGGCCCATCATTAGGAGTGCTCAGTGCACTGTGTGTTCAGACACACTTGTACTCTGGCCAGCATGTCTGATGTTAGTTCCAACACAGTTTGCTGCCTGCCCAGTTTTACTAGTCTGCCCAGCCTACAATGTCCGACATCTGTAACGAGGAGTAGCCGCCCAACTCCACAACATCTGGATATAGTATCGCCTGGGTTTCACCACATATTGAAGACACTTGCCTCAGCGCTCCTCGAACACCCGACAAATTGTGCAATTTCCAAAATGCTCATGCTGAGCCTCCGGGCCATCACTGTCTGCCCTCGGTCAAACTCAGGTAGATCGCTCGCCTTCCCCATTTCGCGCATGGACAGTGTGCTCACTGATACTACATGCATCACGCATGTGTCTCACTAGCAGTCAGATGCTGCTATCACCTGGATGGATTTATATCGATAGTAGGTCAGTGGTCATAATGTGTGGACTGATCAGTGTAGGTTGATTTACTATCTTATTTCTCAAGGGCTGTCAGTACTAGTTTAACTGAGTCAAAAGTTTTTTCAAGATCTATGAACTCTAAAAAAATGTGATGAGCACTCATTGCTCCATTATATAATTTCATTTATGTCTTACAAATGATCCATTGTATTGTATTCACATCCAAAACCAGCTTGTTCATTAGCTTGATTCAAATACAGTATTTTCATCTACATGCTAATTTTTACCTGTCCATTTTCCAGCAGATTTTCTCAGATCCACAATGTATGTGGATATACTTACTTTATTATGTTCTTTTGTCCAGGGTTTCAGGTTTACAGCTTCAGATGATGTCTGAAGTGATCTTCAAGGTTTGATAAGGAACAAAAATTCTAGATAATGTTTATTTATTATTAGCCTCCAACACAAATGAAATCATGTATAGGTTAGCACAAAATAGGTGTTAGAAAGTAATTGTCTACCGTGGTTTAATGGTATACCATAAGTGATTTTTCTTGTGATAATGTTGTATTTTAGCTCTGAAAATTCTATAGCTCACTCACCAATGTTTCAATTCACATTTCAGAATGGAAGCACTGACACTGGGACAGCATTGGTTGACTGTAAAGACATTTTATGCAAACTCTGGACATAATTTTTGTGAGATGTACATTCAGCAGTACATTTGGTCCAAGAACAGCACCATCGGGAAATACCATTACAGTCAGAACTGAAGCTAAATTGTGGTGACCAAATTTAAGCATTCTCTGACACAGAATTTGTGTTTGTTATTTTCCTTGTTTTTTAAAAGGTTGATGAAATGTCTTGAAAAGAGGGAGCACACCCACACCATACTGCAGAAATCTTCAGTCTCTTTCAGGAGACATCAGAGATTGTATCGTTGTCTGGAACATTTCTTATGGGTTTATCTGAAGGACAGAGTCTTCAAAGCTGCATCTGAAACACTCTAGGATGCTGGTACTGCAATTTACAGAGAGATTTGTGCAGTAGCAATTGATGTTCTTCAGGAAGACATCACAGAATTCAGTTCAAGGCTCTATACAAGTGGTTCTCAAAGTGTGCACCAGGATGCAATGGTGTGCCCTAGATCATTTATGGGTGCAGCCTGTAATATTTTAGGAAAACATATGGCCAAATATAAAACAACACATAGCTACTCAATTTTATCCATTTCATGGCAAGTGTAATACAGAATGTGTCCTTTCGTGGCAGGTGTAATACAGAATGTGTCCTTAAGTTTTGTTGAATAGTTCAGTTTGGTTAAGGAAATAAGGTGGCTTATTCTCCTTGTAGTGTCAACAGTATTCAGAACATTTCATGCCGACTGTCTTCTCTCTTGCATTGGTGCTAATCTTAGCTATCTAAGAGTAGCAGCTATTTGGGAACTGGGCAAAGCCATTGCTGGCCCATAAAGGTCATTCCTTACACCACCAAGAAGTGTAAGGAATTATAGTGAAAGTGTAATTCACAGTGGGACGAGAAAAATAATTATTTGGGTGGCAGAATGCTGTGGTCTGGAGAAACAGAATGATCAGATGATTGTCACATTGCTACCGTCATAACAGTATGCATTGGTGGTATTCATTTAAAAATGAATGTCACTGTATTTATAAATGTAACGCTTTGTCCATGGTAAAGTTTGGTGTGCCCAACACAGTAACTTATTTGATATGTTATAAAAAACTTGAAGTCCAAGACTGCAAGCATGGGCTGCAGGTTTCTTACAATGTAATGCTTCATGGTCATAATTAATAAATGCCTTAAATGTCATTTTCTTCACCACCTTGCACTAGAACTGTGTTAAACAGCCTTACCTTAATTTCACAATTTTTCATAGAAATAATGCACTTTTGTGTATAAAATATAACTATCTTAGGGTCAACAGAAGCTTTGACCCGTGACGTAAGGGTGTTGTTGTGTGTGACGTCCTGACGGCGCGGAGTTTGGTTTGTGAGTGTGGCGTGTTTGTAGATGTCGTCATGTTGTGGTTTGTTTTGCTCTCTGGTGGTACGTTCAGGGTTTTCATTTGTATGGTGTAATGGGCTCAGTTTGCTTTCGCTCATTATCCAGAATTGTTCGAGTGTCAGCTGTGTTTGTAGTGGAATTCGTTTCAGTGAGTTAACGATTTTGTGTGAAGGTTAATTTAGTGTTGTTCGCTGTACATCATGTGGTAATTTTAGTAAAATTAATCGGTTGTTGTTTTTGTTCAGGAATGCATATGACGGATAAAATTAACATTGTGCAGGTCAAGGGAAGTGTTCGATCCCAATGTGTGGCAGTGTATGTTGATATTGGTATCGGGAGATGTTTTTGAGCTATATAGGCCAAGGGAACTGTTTGATTCTAATTTATGGGATTGGGAGCTGCTGTTGAGCTATATAGGTCAAGGGAAGTGTCCGATTCCAGATGATATTGTGTTTAGTGGTATTTGGGGAGTTTTGTGATGTCGGTTTTTTTCGTTTTTTGTGTGGTTTTGTATGGGGGTGGGTGTATAAATTTGTTTATATTTAGTTTGCCCTCACCCAAAAACACCCCATTTCTCGCGCTTGACCTGTTAGTGTCATTAGGCTTTTTGTGGAAAGTGTGTGTGTTTGTTTTTCGATGTAGTTTCGTCCTCATAATGTGTACGTACCGGCTTTATATGCGCCATATTGGAATCGTGGTTTATGGTCGTTTCCGCCATATTTGTGACGTCATGGGTCAAAGCAGACGGGCGGGATCGGACGTTTCCGTATTTCCCTGTCTTAGTCGCTGGTCGGTACCAGGTGCACAGGCATCCGTGGATGACTAGCGCTGGTCGTGAAATTTTCCTAACCATCTCCCCTCTCACCACCCTGCACCCTGTAGGTGCCATGCAAATTATTTTCGCATGCCTCATTCCGTGCCTTCTTTCCGTAACCAAATGGTACAAGACTTGTCAGTCTTAACGTTTGTCAATAAACATTCAGTTAATCCACAGTGCTGTCAAGCATTAATGGATTTCCAGTCAGATTCAAACATTCAGAATCAGGAGAAAATGCTGAAAAAATATTTGACGACTGATGGATTTTTCCAGTGGAAACTCTTATGGATATTATCTGATCATATCGTGCTTTTGTTTCACAGTTGATTTGCCTGTGGACGTTTCTCTTTTATGATGGTAGCCATGCTGAAATTGAGCCTTGTGCACTATGCATGTGATCACAACTTGCCCTGATCACAACTTGCCCGTAGAGTTCAGAAGGTTTTGTGTTGTACCTAATGATTGGCAACCTATTCCACCCAGCTCTGAGTAGCGTTGCCACAGCACGTAGGAAGTGAATTGCATATTATTATTATTGGGTATTATGACCTATTATTTAGGTATCATGACACTGTATAAAAAAATTATAAATAACATCCACAACCAGTCACTTTTTAATAATATTTTATTGAAAATGCATACCTTTCTGTTGTCAATAAAATTTTACTGAAAAGAGAAACTGGGAGAGCAAATTATCTATGAGAGCTGCTTATTTTTTTGACCTCGAGCTGTCCCTGACTAAAAGAATTTCATTTCATGTTCTTTGATACAGATGAGTAGCACATGTGAACATGATCGTCATTGTTTGTGAAGCCTTGCTACTTCTGAATATCATGTCCACTACAGTTGAGTGATCCAGTGGATTCATGACAGAAGCTTCCAGCATAACAGAACTTGAAAATTGTTGTTTCCAGCACTGTTAACCCACGGAGGCACAAGAATCCAGGCCCAGAAGGTAAACATGTTTCAATTGTTGCGTGCTTGATGTTATTGCAGAGCTTTCAGGTGTTGTAAGTGTATCTGGGGCTCGTGTTTTGTGTACAATGTACTGCTTATTTTCAAAGTGCTAGAAATGAATCTTATATGCAAAATACAATAAAATAAAACTGACAGATTTCTCAGAGTGTATACGACCCGGGACAACCGGGAAATCCGGGAAAAAGCCGGGAATTTTTTCATCTGGGAGAAAACCGGGAAAAACCTGGGAATTTTTCGGAATTCTGGGATTTTTTCATTGTTTTAGCTTTCAGTTAAATTTTTGCAATTTTGACTGCAGAATTGATTCTCTAGCAAAGAACGTTATTGTATCCTACTGGAAAATGATACTGCAGCAAAAATATATAAACAAGAGGGACAAAAATAAAATTTTAGTGGCAAAGGAAATGTGCAATTTACGACAACTAAACACCGTGCACGCACAAGCGTCTGCAAATAGCAAAAATATGTCAAAGGCCGTAGGGCGCAGACTGTAATTCTTCGTAACAATAAACTGCTTGCTATGAGCATGACATCAGAACTGTTCACATTAGGTTCGTTTGACCAGTTGCCAGCGGTCTGTTGCGCATGCGCATTTGACTCGCGTATAAGGCCGGTATTACACTATCAAATTTCTTTGTCAAAGATGTGATCAAATATTCTGTCAAATATATTTGACAAAGATCTTTGACGTAGTGCTAGAAGGGGTATTACCACAGTCTAATGTATTACCACGGAGGTAAGAATAGAGGGAGACGCTGTGACGTCATAGCTGTGAAGCTATGTGAAGCCGAGGATAGCCATCTCAATCCGACCAAAACATTGCTGCTGTAAGCTTGTGTGAATAGGCTTGTCGCTCGCTTTTGGAAGGATTTTGCGCTATTATGTGACTTTTGTGGTGTTCGAATGAACGAATCGTTCTGATTGTGATGCGAAATCGAAGGGAATAACATTTCATGTGTAAGTTGTCTCGTTAAGTGTGATTTTACAACTTCATTGTGAATGAACGTGTGCTACATCGGTACTTGTACTTTAGCGTGTTTTTCTGTATGATTTTAGATTTCCTAAAAATGAAAGTCTGAAAGCTCTGTGGGAGAATGCTGTGAGGAGGAAGAATTGGCGTGCGTCTAAATGGAGCACTATGTGTTCTCAGCATTTCCGAGAAGAGGACATAGACCGAACTTCCCTTTCAACAGTAAGGCTCCGAGAAAATGCTGTACCATCAGTTTTCCCTACACACCCAAAACATTTGCAAAAGGTATGTTAATTCAAAGAATTAAATTCTTAGTTTTCAAGTTCACGTTTCAGTATAATACATACGTATCGTCAATAATCGAAGTGTTGAGTAACTCACTTTGTCTTCATCATGTACCAAATTAAAAGCTAACACTGCATTAACTGGCGTAAAGTATAGGCCTAAACAGGACACTGTGTAGATTTACCATTCTATGTACCGTATTTCAGTAAATATTGGTGGTAATGAACAGTGTTTCCCAGTAGTGTAACGTAACTGAAATGTCCCAGTACGTATTACAAACAAGATGTATTTATGGGGCTTTGGAGGGAGGGTATAGCTAACTTAGTTTTCAGTTTCTATTATTTAGTTTGTGATACACGTTTATTACTGAATTAACAAAATTGTATCATTTACATTGAAGACTAGCTATTCGTAATATTACATTAAAAACTATTTTTAATCAGAAGAAACGCAGAATTTCGCCTTTACGAGATTTTATTTTAAACAAAAACTTTGAAACAACCAATCTGATGAAGTTACATGCGTATATGGTGCAATTAGCGACTGTAATACACGCAGCGCTATAGCACACTGACAATGTTTTGGTCAGAGTGTCATGGCAGTGAGCCACGCCCCCATGGCTTCAAAACGTAGTACGGCTGGGATACATAGCGCCATCTCCCCTTATTCTTACCTCCATGGGTATTACACTGTCATCATATTTTTCGTCAAAGTTCAAGATGGCTGACAACTTGTTATTAACTGCAGCAGTTGCATGTACCACAATTGCACTGTGTGCACATGTGGAAGAGAAGCGGGGGAAAAAAAGGAAACACACCTGGGTGAAGCCGTGGGTTTTACGATGACACGATAAAAGCATTCAACAAAACTTGTTACATGAGCTTATAGTGGAGGACGTCAAGTAGTACATCAATTACTTAGGAATGGATGAGCATACGTTTCTGTATGTGCTCAATGAAGTGTATCCTCATATCACAAAGCACAATATTCACTTAAGAGCCGCTACATCTGCAGAAAACAGGCTCACTGTAACACTCTGATTCCTTGCTACAGGAGAGGGTTGGGTTAGGTTAGGTTAGGTCTCCAATCTTCGTAATTTTTTTTGTATTCAGCGTGCCTCACGTTGTAAAGCGCCTCATCAGCTTCATACATCTCTTTTAATTTTGTAGTTGTCGCACACACCAATTGTATTTACCGGCAATGTTTATAAAAACACTACAGACGACATAATGCAGCGATGCTAGCATTCCATGTGGTAACATGGCACATTGCAGTGAACAGAAGACAAGCGACTTCTTTGATCAAATCTACAGCGAGGCCCTAGATTTGATCAAATATTCGACGATATTTGACAAAGAAATTTGATAGTGTAATTTCGTCCTAAGCAATACCTTCTCCCGCTTCCCCCTGCTTGAAGTTTGGCTGTTAGGTGTATCGGTAGTAGCAGCAAGCAGCCAGATGACAGAAAAATTTTTCTCGCGCGCCCTAGCTGCCATATTCGTGTTTGCACAGAGTTGTCTGAGCTGTAGTGGGGAGGAGGTTAGTCTCCACGTGATCTGTGTTTACGTTAAGTGATTTTGCTGCTTCTCTTCGTGTACAGCTCCCACGTCAAATGAAAACAAAACGGATTTCTGTGGCTGGGAGCTATCAAGTGAATTAAAATACATTCACATAATTACGGAGGGCAAAAATATATTATTAATTTCAGTCTTCTGATTTGATTTTATTTCCAGTTTAGTAGCAGTCAAGCGTTAATCGTCTTGCAGAAGAATGAAGTTATGTCTGCAAGTTTGGAAAGAAATTCCGCTGAGGCAATCATTTTATTTGAAACGTAGTGTTTCATTCTACAGTATTGGCTAGTTTCAACTGTTCACTGAATTTCAAGTGCAATTTCAAATGCACGTTATCATCTTCTGCCATATATGGCATTATGCCAAAATAAAGAACCAAAAATCAGATCGTAGATTACTGGTACTCCAAGAAAATTTAAATCCCAAAAACCACAATGAAAAGCTTAATATCAAATGAGACCTACTTCATTGTGAATCTGGAAAAAGCCAATTTGTACTTCAAGCCTGCCAGCCGAAGTGGCCGTGCGGTTAAAGGCGCTGCAGTCTGGAACCGCAGGACCGCTGCGGCCGCAGGTTCGCATCCTGCCTCGGGCATGGATGTTTGTTATGTCCTTAGGTTAGTTAGGTTTAACTAGTTCTAAGTTCTAGGGGACTAATGACCTCAGTAGTTGAGTCCCATAGTGCTCAGAGCCATTTTACTTCAAGCCGAATTATGCACTTTAGTATGGTTTACGAAATTTCGATGCTCTTTGGAGTATCCTCTTATGCCCTGTTTCCTCGAACCTATGTCTAACAGTATTGTGAACGGTGGTTAGAAAAGCGTTATTTTCAAAGTAAATTTCTTTTTCCGCAAGACAAATTATGTCACGTAACATAATTTGTCTTGCGGAAAAAGAAATTTACTTTGAAAATAACGCTTTTCTAACCACCGTTCGCAATACTGTTAGACATAGGTTCGGTTTACCAGTTGCCAGAGAGCGCCAGAAAATGCATTATTGTGCGTGTGCAAGTGAGAAAGTGGGATGGATATCTAAATCACAGAGCGTTCGAAACTGAACAGTTTGAGGACCAGCCACTTACAATAACTTCGAGCCGAGGCATTTATGTCATAATTTTAAATTTACTGGCACATTTGTGTGATGTATCTTAAAATATAACGCACACAAAAAAAAGATCAATATTACATGTGAAAGCTTAGCTTCTATTGTAGCGTGTTAATCTTAGAGACCAATATTATTTGTGAAAGCTCAGCTTTTCTTGTAGATATACGGTACTGTGTACATTAATGTAAACCGTTAACTTTTCCTCTTGTGTGTTCACGCTATGTGACCAGTAATCTTGCTATTGGCTGACTGTAACACGTGTCCTATGCTCTGAATGGCTGCTGTCATCGGCTGGCGAGATCTCGTGGCTTGAGATATGACTCGCTTACAAAAGAACATGGCAACCTCGGCTGCAAGGCTCCGGAAATTAACGTGCTGTGTTTGGTGCAATTCGAATTTATACTTTCGTAATACGAAAATATGCAGCGTATGTGTTGCTGCAAATCAATGGTCTTTCCAAAACTTCTCTCCTTTTTTTTAAAATTAAAAGTCTCTCCAAAACTTCTCTGCTCCGTCTTTTCTTTTTTTTTTCTTTTCTTTTTTCTTCCCTTTTTTTTTCAGGAAGTTCTACGCGATTACATAAAACGTTAACCATTCAGAGGATCGATAAGACAGTTCCGAGGGAAAATCTATGGAAAACCTACTGTCACTTGGCACGGAAAAGTGTATTTTCACCTGGGAAAAAGCATATTTTTTAAACTGGATATCCGGGAATTTTTTTTTCCTTGTCCCCGTATACACCCTGTTTCTGGAAAAACAAGCATGCCATTAAAGAATCCGATTCTGGAAGTGAACAAACTCTTAGTGCAAGTAAGACAGCAAAACAGTGGCCTACTCATAAATACAATGAAAGCTACTTAAGCAGTGGTTTCACTTGGATTGGAAGTGAAGATTATACTTTCCCACTATGCTTAGTATGTATAAAATGGCATATGAATCTCTGCTTCCTAGTTATCTGAGCAAACATTTTAAAACAATCCCTTCTAGTCAAGTTGTGCCACAAACTCCTCTTCTCCCCAATTCTATTCAATACCTCCTCATTAGTTATGTGATCTACCCAGCTAATCTTCAGCATTCTTCTGTAGCACCACATTTCGAAAGCTTCTATTCTCTTCTTGTCCAAACTATTTATCGTCCATGTTTCACTTCCATACATGGCTACACTCCATACAAATACTTTCAGAAATGACTTCCTGACACTTAAATCTATACTCGATGTTAACAAATTTCTCTTCTTCAGAAACGCTTTCCTTGCCATTGCCAGTTTACATTTTATATCCTCTCTACTTCGACCATCATCAGTTATTTTGCTCCCCAAATAGCAAAACTCCTTTACTACTTTAAGTGTCTCATTTCCTAATCTAATTCCCTCAGCATCACCTGACTTAATTCGGCTACATTCCATTATCCTCGTTTTGCTTTTGTTTTCGATGTTATATTTATGTGAATTAGGATTTTCTGCCCTCACCACAATTAAATGTAAAAAGAGAGGAACTCTTCAATGTATTGACAAGGAAATGAGAGTTTGTCTTTCAAATATGTCTCCAAACATTGAAGAAATCGCGAGAACACATTAGGCTCATTTTTGTCATAAACACTGGAAAGAGTAGATGTGAGGTATGTTTCATTGGTATTGCATTATTACTTTTCTCTATGATTTGAATTAATCTTTAGTTTTATTTCATTTCAGTATGTTGCTCATGCCTTTTGTCTTGGCAGGGTAGGAGGCAACACGGTGCTCAGCCGTCGCATTTGGGTGACAGCTGTGCTTCATGAATCTCTTTCATTTTTTGTACAAAAATTATTTGTTCATATTGTGATGTATTTTTTTATTAACGTGAGTTGTATTTTCTGCAGTCTGGATGCAAAATTCAAAATAAAATGACTTAATTGATATTTTATCACAGTATTTATTTCCTGTATTGACTGTTGTAAGATATTCCTCAGAAATGTGTATATAGTGCACCCACAATTATTTGCACACTTTTAAGTGTGCTCGAAGCTCAAAAAGTTTGAAAACCACTGCTCTACACACTCATTCTGCAGGATGATAGCGCTTTGAAAACCTTGCAGGTTATTTGCTATGGCATAAATATGACAAGGATATCACCTCATATTATGTCATTGTAGAGAAAAACTTTCTAAACTAATATTGCCTCCATACCATTTCTCAGAAACAAAAATACAGCGTCCTGTGAAGCACTCAAACCAAAACACCACCTGTCGCCCCCATCACTCTGCTAGTAACTATCTGCTGATACTGTATCAGCCCACCCTCAAGCTGAGGCTGATACTTTTATAATGGTAGTTTGTTGTGTCAACTATAATGGTGGCTTGTTGTGTCAACTAGGCCATTTTGTCAGAATTACAAAATGTCTTTGATCAAATCATCACTTATACAATTTCAAATGACACTGAAGGCCAGTTTTAAGCTAGATTCACTGTATCAAAATAGAATTCAAAGCCAGTCACAGATAGCTGATACTATTTGTATGAAAACTGGGTTTACAATATGTTGATTGAACTGGGTTTATATGTATATTGCTTGAACTAGGTTGACATGTATATTGATTGAACTGGGTTGAAGTGGGACAGAAGGTTAAAAACATACAAAAAAACTAAAATCAATACAAAAATGCCAAAATAAAAATTGACTGATTGTGTCTGACATGTGCATTAAATTATTGCATTTGATTGTTAGATTATAAATACGGGGTCACATTTTGTTAAGACATTATTTTGAAAGCTATTGAAGCATTTTTATGTATGTTTTAACTAATCAATAGTAATCAGTGCATTGTCCTTTGATGAAGCAAGTTACTTGTATTGGGGTATTTTCATCTTACACTTCAACTGACAAGGGAGGTGATGATTTTCAGATCACAGATTTACTTCAAACTTTGTATACTTGTGTTAATCCATTAGGACAACATGATGAAGTAGTAAGGTGTACTGCTTTGGCGATTTTGAGAAAATTGCAAGAGAAGTTTTAAGTGTCGATGATGTACTGGTGTATTGTGAGCCTGAGCAATGGGTTGGCAGCAGTCATTTGGTTAGTAGTCATGCACCGTAATTGATGGACTGCTGGATCAGAGCCACTCACCTTTTTTTTAATTTATATTTTTTTCATCACTAGTCATATTAATCCATATGTGTTACATATGAAAGAAAATATGATGAAAAGACGTGTATTTGCATGAACTTCTTTTGAATTTTCAGTGCTGTTATCACAGAAAATATTATATTTATAATCATAGACAAGTAAATGACCAAAAACATAGTTTTCCTGGAAATGTATCCCTGTTATGATTTCTGAAATCCCTTATATCTGCAATTGTGAGAGGTACCACGAACCGGTTTGCACCTTAATGCTTTGATCTGCAGATACAGATTTCGAGGATGAGGGTCAGCCTTGGAAAAATAATATGATAGGCATTGATGCAAATTTCCAGTTGGAAATCATGTAAGGAGCAATACTGTAAGAGAATGCCTTCTTTGTGTGAGTGTTGTTATTGTTGTTGAGGTGGTCTGAAGATGGGTTTGATACAACTTTCCACTCTAGCCTGTTCTATGCAAAGGGCTGATTAAAGCACAAATGACACTATCCGCCCTCAGGGCACCAAAATTTCTTTACAGAACATATCACAAGTAATGGCCACTTTTGGGCCCAAGCTGAGAGGAGTGCCCAAGTGTAAGATTTGTGTAGAGAGTGTACCACAATTAGTTGTCAAAACTTACGTGGGTGAAAGTTTACAAGGAAAAATGGAGGGAGGGGGGCACAAAATTGTAAGTGCTTACATGGAAAAATGTTCTCAAACTGGCACTGCATATCTGCCTATGCAAGCTTCCAAGCTTCATCATCATCATCATCATCATCATCATCCTCATCCCCTCTCTCTCTCTCTCTCTCTCTCTCTCTCTCTCTCTCTTCTCTCTCTCTCTCTCTCTCTCTCACACACACACACACACACACACACACACACACACACAACACCCTCTTCCATTGCCTAACTGATGAGTCCTTCATGCATCAGGATGTGTCCTATCAACCGATGCTCCCTTCTTTTAGTCAGGTTGTGCCATAAATTTTATTTTTCCCCAATTTGATGTGGCACTTACTTTATCCATCCAATGAATTTTAGTCATTCTTCCATAGCGCTACATATCAACAGCTTCTATTCTTTTCTTGTCTGAATTGCTTACTATACAGGTTTTACTTCTGTAAAAGACTACTCTCCAGACAAATACCTACAGAACAGACAGACATCCTAACACTTAAATTTAAGTTAAATGTTAATAGAGCTCTCTTTTTCAGGTATGCTTATCAGTTATTATGCTGCCAAAATAGCAGAATTCATCTACTACTTTTAGTGTCTTGTTTCCTAGTCTGATTATCTCAAAACTTTCGTTGATATGCATCCTACAATCTATTTTCAGGATGCTATCCATTCCATTCAACTGCTCTTTCAAGTCCTTTGCTGTCTCTGAGATAATTGCAATGTCATCAGCTAACTTCAGAGTTTTTATTGCTTTTTCTAGGACTTTGTGTCAACTCAAAAGTTATTACTGTTGTGCACCTTCATTACACATGTTGCTGAGTGGCTCTGTGACCACTGCAGGTGTGACATCCACTAAACAAAGCTGCTCCCCGTGGGGTGATAACAGCCGCTAGCTTTCAATCTGTAACAACCATCGATGGAACTTATCAGTTGGAAGAGACCATTTCCACACACTGGATGTGCTGTAGCTGTCAGTGATGGTGGCTACCATTGAGTGGTCCAAAGTGTTAAAGTTGCCTACTCAGAGTTGTGAACACAAGTATACATCACTGAATGCACTGAAGTACTGGTGGCCTTGGTTGTTATACAGAAAGGCTCTGGTTATTAGTCAGACAACAGTTGATATTGCTAGACTAAGGTTGGCTGATTGTCTCAAGAGTTTATGAGCAGGGATGCTCTGTTCTTGTAGGTTTGCTATATTTAATCAGAGCTTATGTATATGACAGTTTCATTGTTTGATTATATGACATTTTATGAGCCGTATTGTGCAACATTCATTAAATGTGTTGATAAATATTCATCATTGCTTTGTCTATGTAAAAATTTTCTCATGGACTTTTAATGCAATTCATATCACCGCATCACAGAAAATGTGCGAAGATAATGGGGTAGATTATAAATTATGAGTTTTAAGCATGTTTTATTATGGTACTTTTTCTAAAATTACTGTAGATTGTGCTTTTATTTTTCCTGAGAAGAGTCTCCATTTAATTGGTTGAAATTGATATCCTTGTGATTGTATGAGAGTTTCTTTTATGGATATTGTTAAATTTTTCATGGGTGTCTTTGGTGTAACAAAACTGAAATTCAATTTGAAAGAAATGTATCACATCCACCTTGACCTATCCCTTCCACTTGCTTAATTTGCCACATTGTGATAACAGAGCATGGTTAGTGTGTGGTGAGGTGTGGGTGGCAATTTATTTTTTAAGTTTTGGGGGACAATTTTCCTTATTTCACTGACTGATATGTCTTGTTTTGTGTCCTGCTTAGCAGATATTATTCACTACTGTTCTGTTTCAGCATGGCTGTTAGTGAGGCGTGTAAAGATTTGTAGTTGAGAAAGGAAGAGCTAGTTTACGAATTAAAGATTCACAGTTTTGACACATCCAGCCATGTGGCCAAGTTAGCAGGCCATCTGTGGGATATTGTTGTTTGTCCCGTGGGCCTGCAGGAAGCAAAGGTCAGTAACACCATCTACAGCATTAACCTAATGTCAACCAAGTTAGAATCTGTACTCTCTTTTTTCTGAGGTTAGCAAACCATCTCAATCATAAGTTAATAGAATTAGAGCTTGCATTATTCATTATGTTGAATGGGCACAGTATTTGTGTAGCATCAGACCATCTGGCTGGGTGTAAATTATTGAGTGAAAAGCTGGGTGATTTACTAGTACAAAACTGGGGTATGTAAGGCTCAGGTGAATTAAGCACACCCTGAAGTCAGCAGATCAGAGACCAAATCCCCCATGGGATCCCTTCTATAACTATGGCTGATCTGTTTGTCAAGTTACCCAACCTGTTAACAGAATATCAGTAGATTCAACTGACAAACTGAGAGCCTGCTGTTCCTTTTAATTGCAGGATCAAGGGGAGTTATTTGGTTTAAGTACTGTACATTTTTCCCAATTGTTGAGACCCATGATGAGTAGTGGTTGGAGCATGCATTTGCTGAAGCCTTGTTGCAGAAACAGTCTTTTATTGAATTCTGGGAGCTAATTTCTCAGAATTGTCTGAACACCAGTGCTCAATGTGAGCTTATGAGCAAGGGCTGTTTTGGGATGCAAGAATATGAACAACCATTAGAAAAGTATATTAAAAGAATCAAAGATAGTTCTAGAAGTCTGTGTTTGGATTAAAATGAGGAGCAAATAGTCGAACATATTCTTGAAGGAATGCATCCTAGTGACTGCTCCAGGTTGCCTTTTTGTGATTGGCCACAAAACTTGTGATATTTAGAAGAGATGGTGATTTGTGTGCAAGCCATAGGAGGAAGGTTTCTGCCTTAAGTGGCAGAACGATGCAGATTGAAACCAAAGCTGGCAGCCTGATTTGTTAATAGTAAAGTGTTTTAAATGTAGTTGGTCTGATAGCAAGGCATTGTACAAGGCAATGGGCTTAAATGGTAGCTGATGGTATGTTAAGGACGAATCACTAAGAATGCCCTTTTGCAGAAGAAATATTGCTATTCCCAGTAGTTGAGTCCCCTTTATATGTTTGACTGTAAATAAGGAGCCCATTTGTGGCATTCTAAGTACTTGGAGTTCTGTTTCCATGATCAATGAAGATTGGTTTTCCATGGCATTCAAAGTACTGGGAGTTCTGTTTCCATGATCAATGAAGATTGGTTTTCCATTCATTGTGTAAACTTCCATAATTGTTGGGTGAGTCTGATTTCTGTAAGCTTGCTAATTCCTAAGAGCTGTAGGTTTTTGAAACTAATAGTTAAGACCCAACTTGGTGATTTTATGTAAAATTTCCAGTTAAGATGGCACATAATTTGTCTGTGACAGGCATTATAGGTTCTGGCTCTATCCTTAACCTTGGATTAATTCCTGGGTGTAGTCAGAGAAAGTTTTACTCTGAGTTTCCACACCAGAAAGTCCTTGAGTTTTGTAAGCATGTGGTGAATGGAAGAATAGGGCATCAGAATCAAGTTACCAATTCAAGTGATACAGGTGTTCCAATTTATGACCTGGAACATTCACCAGCTGGTCATAACAAAGGGCAAAGAATGGAAGTGGGCCTTGTCTTTCAAAATCCATTGACGCCAGTACAGATGCAAGCTTTATAAGTGAAAGGATAATTAAAGGCAGAGTGAACATGGGAAAGAATAGTTTCACTATACTCCAAAGGTAAACACCTCAGAAAGAATGCAGCATGACTGACAAAGTGAAATTCCATGAAGAATTGGAAGACCAATTAAGAGAAGATAGCATAATGATAATTGGGGATTTGAATGATCAGATCGGCATTAATGGGAATGATTGGACCTTTTAGATATGGAAAAAGAAATGTTGAGAGTGAAGAAATTCTGAATCTGTGCACAAGGAATAAGCATATAATAAAGAATATATTCTTCAAAACACAAGATAGCCATGATATTACTAGATATGGTTTTGGAATGACAAATATAACACAGTTATCAACTATGTCTTAATAGACACATTAATTGGAGAAAAAGTGAGGGACACCAAAGTTACATCAAGTCAGTGTTTGGATAGTGATCACAGATTACTAGTAGCTGATTTAAATTATAAGATTAAAAGAATTAATTAAGGAATGGAAATTGGAAGAAGAAGAAAACACGAAAAGCTTCCAAAAGGTGATAGCACAGAAAGTGCCAAAACACACTGATGGTGTTGATGAAGAACGGAACCTGTTCAGAACATCAGTAGTCCATAGTGCTGTGCAAATGTGCAGTGGAACAAAAGGTAAAGGAGATAGAAACCAGTTGTTGGAACAATAGAGTAAAAGGTACAGTTAAAGAACACAATATAGCAAAGAAAAACGTGAAGCTTGGAAAAAAAGAGATCAGAACCAAGGGATGGTGCCAAAAGATGGGTACAAGGTGATAACATTGGAGCAGGTATACCAACGGAAGAAACTCCAAGCAAAGAGAGTAGAGAAAGAGGAAAAGGAGAAGAAGTGGTAACAGTTCATCCAGAAACTAGAGTAAGACAGCAGTGGGAATGAAAACTGTTATATGGATTGTTGAAAAGTAAAATATCTGACAAGTAAGACATAAAAGTGATTGAAACAGATGATGGGAATACTATCAGGGACATAGAAGGCATCAGAAAGTGATGAAGAATTATTTTAAAATCTTACTGAATGAGGAAAATGAAGAATCAAAAATCATTGATGCAGAGGAAGAATAGCATCCAATAAGTTTCTCCAGACATATGGATATGGGTGACTTTCCCGAAATCTACCTGTTTTCCTAGACCTCTCCAGTCTTTTCCTTCACCCTTCTTCCTTCCCCTCCAACCCTTGTGCATGAATAAGGAGCCACTGGCTCCGAAAGCTTGCCAATTACAACAGTCTTTTATGTGTGTGTTCTGCTGGCACTTGATAATAGATATACAGTTGAATAATTGAGGAATACAGAAAATTTGATACAGAATAACATTTCAATACCATGCAGAAAGAATGTAAAGATTTATTAACAATGTAGGAAGAGAAAGATTTTTACTTGCAGACAGGCACGATTAATAGACACTCACAAATAGCTTTCGGTCACAGCATTCCGACTCAAGATGCTGGAGTTGGTGGTTATGTGTGTGTGAGGTGTGCTTGCTAGTCTGTGTGTAGGTGAATGTTGTGTGTATGTGTCTCTCTTTACTGACAAAGGCTGTGACCGAAAGCTATATTTAAGTGTTTTTTAATTGCGCCTATCTGCAACTTGACATGTCTTCTTTATGGTAAGTAGCAATCTCTCTTTTCCTACATTGTTGATATTCCTACCTGGAGTTTCAATTGTTTGAATTTAAAGATTTTGTTGTTGATGACAGAGCAAAAAATTACAATGTTCGACAGATAGGATTTGTTGTTCTATACATCAAGAAGCAATTTGTACTAAACTTGCAGGCTCGGGACTTGTGATGACATGAAAGAATTTCAGTCACTGCCAATCTTACATCTGCTTTTGAGACCATTTACCATTTCAGTTCAGAGCACCCCTATGCATATGGAACTGGTTGATCTGCGTTGTGATTCTTGTTTAAAAGAAAATTTCTTTTATGTTAAAACTGTCCAGGTGGTCTTTGATGTTTTCCTTGGGAAGAGTTTCCAAGTCTCCCTGATGAGGTTGCAGACATGATAAAATATTTCAGTATATATGTGGGTGAAAGGCCTTTTTCAATTATAAAGCTAAGTAAGTCAGTTTTGTGTGGCAATCTGTGAGTGAAAATCTGTGAAACTCCCTGCATCTGTCTGTAGGCCAACATTTTGTACCAGAAAAATGTATGTTATATCTTCACCATACCAAAAGTAACTAAATAATATTGAAAATATGTTTTGTTTGTGGTCTATAGTGTTGAGAAACATGAAATCAAGCAGTTTGCAGTGCAACTGCATTGCAACGTAAATCTAGCACTTTCACAGTTTCTCCTTTTCACCTCTCCTCCTCCTCAGATATCATTGCATGGTGGCAGGGGATATGCAGCTGGGCCAGAGACCTATGCCACATGAGCAACACACCACTAGATGCTGAATTCATGGCTGTCCCTGTTCTACATGCTCCTCTCCAATGCCAAATGCTTAGAGTTCCTTATTAAGTTATGTTATTACTGCCTCTTTATATAGTTTTCTGAGGGTATACAACCTTATGCTTGTTACAGTGGTCCTTTTGATTTGTTGGTAAAACAGGTTGCCAGTAAAGACAGCAATTTATCTACAAAAAAATAACACATTAATAAATTAATTTACAATATGTACACTTTACAACTGAAGTATATATAATTTTGAAGCACTGTAGGTCCTTCTGTGGTGCTGAGCTATATACAATGTTAGTAATGTTCTTGACAGTGTGATGTAACTGCTCAATACACCTCTTTTTTTGTGTGAAGTATATAAGAACACGATACAATTAAGTTAAAGTTATGGATCTTGTGATTTGGTATTATAATCATTCTTATTGTTTTCCTCAGTTATTCAAGAACATGTTGTCATTGTTATAGTCTTCAGTTCAGAAACTGGTTTGATGCAGCTGTCCATGCTACTCTATCCTGTGCAAGCTTCTTCATCTCCAAGTAACTACTGCAACCTACACGCTTTTGAATCTGCTTAGTGTATTCATTTCTTGGTCTCTCTCTACGATTTTTACCCTCCATGCTGCTCTCCAATACTAAATTGGTGATCTCTTGATGCCTCAGAACATGTCCTACCAATTGATCCCTTTTATAGTCAAGTTGTGCCACAAATTCATCTTCCCCCCAATTCAATTCAGTACCTCCTCATTAGTTACATGATCTACCAACCTAATCTTGAGCATTCTTCTGTAGTACTACATTTTGAAGGCTTCTTTTCTCTTCTTGTATATACTATTTATCATCCATATTTCACTTCCATACATGGCTACACTCCATACAAATACTTTCGGAAAAGACTTCCTGACTCTTAAATCTATACTCGATGTCAACAAATTTCTCTTCTTCAGAAACACTTTCCTTGATATGGCCACTCTACACTTTATATCCTCTCTACTTCAACCATCATCAGTTATTTTGCTCCCCAAATAGCAAAACTCATCTGCTACTTGCAGTGTCTCATTTCCTAATGTAATTCCCTCAGCATCACCTTGTTTAATTTGACTACATTCCATTATCCTTGTTTTGCTTTTGTTGATGTTCATCTTATATCATCCTTTCAAGACACAGTCCATTCAGTTCAACTGCTCTTCCAGGCCCTTTGCTGTCTCTGACAGAATTACAATGTCATCGGCAAACCTTAAAGTTTTTATTTCTTCTCCATGGATTTTAATTCCTACTCCAGATTTTTCTTTTGTTTCCTTTACTACTTGCTCAATATACAGATTGAATAACATCAGGGATAGGCTACAACCCTGTCTCACTCACTACCCAACCACTGCGTCTCTTATAAGAGCCATCTGGTTTCTGTACAAATTATTAATAGCCTTTTGCTCCCTGTATTTGACCCCTGCCTTCATCAGAATTTGAAAAAATATAAAACTGATAAAAAGATGTATTTCGGTTTTTGAAATATTAATCAACTTTATCTCTTTGGTTAAGAAACATTAATTATATCAATAGTACATGCGTATCTTTTTATGTGAACTTTGAGCTCTATAATAACCAACAAGAAGTTGGAGTCTATCTGTCATAATAATAATTATCTGTTGCTCTTTTATCACTAAATCTTCTCTTTTTCTTGTATTATAATTATGGCTTTTACTATTGATTGTACTACACTCCATATTTTCATTTACAAACAATTTAGTCCTGAGCCAGACTGGCTACAGCTGGCAGATACTGTGATCATGTGTGTGCAAGTTGCATTTGCATGAGTGTGTGTGTTTCTTTGTTGTTTATTTTTGACAAAGGCCTTGTTGGCTGAAACCTTATTGTGTGACAGTCTTCTTGTTGTGCCTATCTGCGGCTCAGCTTCTCCACTACATGGTGAATAGCAACTATACTTTTCATAATTCCAAAATAGATTTGTCTTAAGACAGGTGGCATTGTTATGCTAGAAAGGCGTTTTAGCAGGTAGGTGTTACAGGAGATTTTTTTTTACATGTGTAGCGGATGTGCTAGTTCCATGTAAGATGTTCATCTACTATAATACCCAGGAATTCATATATCAATTGCTTCAACTGGTAACTCTGGCTCAATAACCACTTGTCTTGATTTATGATTGAGCAGAAACTCTACCAGAATTGTCTTGTCCTTATCTAGTGCCAAATTGTTTTTGGCAAGATATTGAGATATTCTTTGATGAGGCTAATGTTCTCTGTATTATTTTGCACTGCTAGTTGTTTTGTAGAGCCCCAGATTATGGAGAAGATATTGTCAGCAGAATTTACTATTTCTGAATTTTGTGGAATTATTATATCATTGATATACACAATAAGCAAAAGAAGGCCCGATAATATTTGCCTGAGGGACTCTACTGTTAATAATTTTATAAGATGATTTTACTGTTTGTATGTGTCCCCCAGTTGTATGATACAGTTTAACAAATAGTCTCGTGTCAGCAAGGTAGGACCTTAACAAATCTAATGCCACTCCTCTGACTCCATAAGTTTCTAATTTATATAGAAAATAGAAAGATTTACGGTGTCAGAAGCCTTGGATTGGTCTAAAAAGGTGGCAATAACTTTCTTTCCATCATCAAGTTTATTTTATACCACTTGAAAAAATGTAGATACAGCTGTTATCGTAGACCTGCCCTTCCTAAAACCATGCTGAGAGCTTTTTAATAGATTATACTCACAGAAAAAATGATTCAAATTGCTGAAGAAGTAGCCTTTCCAACAACTTACTAAGTACTGAAGTCAATGAAATAGGCCTATAATTTTGTATATCCATATTCATTCCCTTTTTATGCGCCAGTCTTACTTCAGCAACTTTTAAGAAGTCAGGAAATGCCCCTAGATGAAAAAGTTCTTTATTAAATGTTGTAGTGGCTTTATTAATTCATTAATGCCTTCTTTCAGAAAGTTGTCTGATATGTCATCCCAGCCACTGAATGTATTTGCTTTTAATTTGGAAATCGTTTTCATGATTCCCAATTCTGTAACACAGCTCAGGAAAATGAATTACTGACATTACTGTGATTTAGCATCTGTGGTGCGTCAGTCACGTCCTCCCTACTCATCTTACTAAATTGATATATGAATCTCTCATGTATTTCCTTTGGATCGCTCAGCAGTCTTTCATTGCTTCTTATTATTATGTTATTGCACACTACAATGTTGCTTCCCCCTTCCACTTTCCTTATTTACTATACTTCTTGCTTGTTTTGCTAACATTACTTGACTCCATCATCTGTGCTTTTAATGTCTTTCAGTGTTACCCTGTAGGTTTTTCCACAGGCTTTGTGTTTGGATGGGAAGTACTGCAGTTTTGTGTCTCTAAAAAGAATCTTCATTTAGTTTTATCATGTTAGAGGGACGTTTAAGATTCTTGGAACTGTCAGTTTCCTGTGAGAGAGAGAGAGAGAGAGAGAGAGAGAGAGAGAGAGAGAGAGAGAGAGAGAGAGAGTCTTAATACCACTGGGCATGCTTGAGTAAAATAGTGAGTTAATATTGTATAACATTTGTCCCACTTTTTATTAATATGTTCTGTTTCAAATAGGCCTAGCTGATGCTGACTTATGTGTGCTAGGGTTCCCTTTAATGTATGATAGTCTAGCTTTCGTTTATATATCAAGCAGTTATGGAGTAACATGTAATTCATAACTGAAGTCTGTCTGTTATGTGCAGCAAGTTGGAAGCTGGCATAGACTGTTGGACTGTAATTTTGTTTTAAAGTGATATTATTAACTTGTGAACAAGTACTCATGACTACTGTGCAGTGAAGGATTTAATGTTCATTAAAAAACTGACCTGAACGTGCTTCATTATACAAGATCTGTTCAAAAAAATCCTGTAACATTCATAATTTCGCACCAATGGCGTATTGTGACAAAATGCAGTTGGCCTCCCTGCACATGCCTGTGCTTAATGTGTAATTGCTGGAAGTTTCATTGTCATGTAACAGTTAGTTATTGATCAGTGCTGTATTTAGCAGAACATTGTGCTGCACAGTTTGTATATTTCAGGAAGGCAGAGTTGGAGTTGCAGTGCATCTGCATTAAATTTTGCATGAAACTCAAGAAAATCTTTACAGAGACGCACCAAATGATGCAGGAAGTGTATGGTGATGAGTGTTTAAAGCCATACTTGTTGTTACAAATGGTTCACATGATTTAGAAGAATGTAACATTTCAGTTAGATCATACCGTGAAATTCTGCATCTTGGAATGTATCATCCCATGGCTCATGAGTCAAGACCAGAAAAACCTTTGCCTTGCCGTCTGTGAAGAGCTTTAGAATTGTGCTCATTAGAATGAGATGTTCTTTAAGAATATCATAACTGGTGATGAGACATGGGTCTATGGTTATGATGTTGAGACCAAGGTTCAGTCTTCACAATGGTTTGGGAAAGGTTCTCAAAGATCAAAGGAAAGCTCGTCAGATCAGGTCAAAAGTCAAACCAAGCTGATAATTTTCTTTGAATTTGAAGGATAAGTTCATCATTAATTCATGCCGCAGGAACAAACTGTTAATAGATGGTACTATTAGGATGTGCTGTGACGCCTATGAGAAAATCTGAGAAGAAACGGCCTTGATTTGTGGTGAGACAATTCATGCCTCTTGCATCACAATAATGCACCTACACATTCATTCTTGTGGAAGATCTGGACTGTATGAGAAAATTGCAGTGTTTCCCAACTGTATTACTGAAGCGTAGCCTTTGTCTAATTGACAGAGTTGGGACAGATGTTAACACGTGACAGGATGATTCTTTCCGACAGTGCAATGGCAAATGGCAAAGCCAACAGTGGATACACCCCCCGCCCCCTTTCCCTTCCAGCCAAAGATATGCAAAGCTGTCTATACACGTTCCAATAAGGTCATGATTACCTCCTTCTTCGACCACAGGGGAACTGTGCTCATCGAGTTCCTCTAACACGGAACTACAATCAACATGCAGCACATTGAAGACAGTTTGTAGAAACTGCAATGCACCATAAAGTCAAAACACCCAAGAAGGCTGTCAGTGGGATCATCTTGTTGCACAATAATGCCCATCCCCCAACCCCCACACACTGTCAATTGGATCCGTCACTACCACTGGCCATTTAACTGAAAATTTATCACTTATGTCTGTTGTCAGGTGCAAGTGGACTATACAAGCATAGAAAGGAGAGCAATTATTTGAGTTCACAAGTATAACTGAGGACTTGAGGCATTGCTGCTACATATGCAGTGATAATTTTTTGCAACATTTGACAGTGGTGTACAAGAAACGAAGATGAACAATTTGATACAGTACACTTGAGGTCTGTCTAGTTGGGAAACTATCTCAAATTGGCCTATAAAAACCACCTAAACATGTGTGTTGCATCAGATATTCAGTTCTCTCTGTGTACACAAGCTATGTTCATGGCACTCCCTACTGCCACTGTACAAAACTTTGGGTGTACACGAATAATTGTTTCCTAAATTTGACCTTTTATTTTCACTGTTTTCTGGGTTATTATTACGTGACTGGTTATGTCATGCGCATACAAAGTGTGAAATTGACATTTGTAAAAGTTTTAACTCACAGTACTGTGAATTTCAACAGGGTAAAATCGACAATTAAATCATTTTATTTGTCTGATTATCTTAATATGACATTATTGTACTTATAGTGGTTGAGACTGAACTGTAAATGTAATTATATATGCCTAACGTTTGGGGAAGTCTTTTTTATTTCAGCGTCCTCAGGGGACAGTTTATCAGAATATTTTAATAAAATAGCCAACTAAGTCAGTACTGTATTCATCCTGTGGTCTCCTATGATTTTTGTCCCCATACTTCTCTACAATACTAAACTGCTGATCCCTTGATGTCTCAGAATGTGTCCTATCAACTGACCCCTTCTAGTAAGGTTGTGCCACAAATTTTTCTCCACAGTTCTATTCAGTGTCTCCTCATTAGTTACGTGATTATGGGATCGGACATTCCACACTCCAATACATAGAATGCCAATTTGGCTTTCCTAATGATGACATCCTCCTGGGTATTCCCTGCCTGGAGATCTGAGCGGGGAACTATTTTACATCTGTAATGTTTTATGCAAGAGGATACCATCATCATTTAACCATGCAGTACAGCTCATGCCCTCAGGAAAAATTACAGCTGTAGTTTCTCCTTGCTTTCAGCTGTTTCCAATACTAGCATAGCAAGACCATTTTGATTGATGCTACAAGGCACGAACAGTTATTCATCCCCTACAACTAATGAAAGGGCTGCTAACTGCCCCTCTTCAGGAACCATATGTTCATGTGGCATCTTAATGAATACTTCTCCAATGTGGTTGCACCTATGGTACGGCAATTACTGTGGCACACAAGCCTCCCCACCAGGACCAAAGTCCATGATTCGTGGCGGGAATGGAAATTCTTACATTCTTTAAAATGAAAGTGACAGGTAAAAACAGTAGGCTGCAACTCTCAATGGTATTCTATCCTCTGCAAGATTCTCCATCTACAAATAACTACTGCAACCTACATCCATTTGAATCTGTTTACTGTGTTCTTCTCCCCCACAATTTCTTCCAATACTAAATTGATGATTCCATGATATCTCAGAATGCGTCTTATCAATCAGTTTCTTCTTTAATTGAGTTGTGCCATTAATTTCTTTTCTCCCCAGTTGTGTTCGGTATTTCGTCATTAGCTACACAATCTACCCATCTAATCTTCAGCATTCTTCTGTGCCACCACATTTTAAAAGCTTCTATTGTCTTCTTGTCCGAACTGCTCATCCACATTCCACTTCCATACAAGGCTACCCTCCAGAGAAATGTCTTCATAAAACACTTAAATCTGAATTGTATTTGATTCGGAAATGCTTTTTCTTACCACTGCCAGCCTACATTTTATATAGTCTCTGCTTTGGACATCAATTATTTTACTGCCCAAACAGCAAAACTCACCTACTACTTTTAGTGTCTCATATCCTAAACTAACTTTCTTAGCGTTATCAAATTTAATTCAACCATTCCATTACACTTATTTTTTGCTTCCATTCACATTCATCTTACATACTCCTTTAAAGACATTGTCTTTGCTGTTCAACTGCTCTTCCAAGTCCTTTTCTGTCTCTGACAATATTACAATGTCACCAGCAAACCTCCACGTTTTTATTTCTTCTTCCTGAACTTTGATTCCTTCTTGAAATTTGTGTATGATTTCAATTACTGATTGCTCAATGTACTGATTGAATAACATTGGGGATAGGCTGAAATCATGTCTCCCTTCCTTCTCAACCATTACTTCTATTTAATGCCCCTCGACTCTTGTAACTGCTGTTTGGTTTCTGTACAAGTTGTAAATAATCTTCCACTTCCAATATTTTACCCCTGCTACCTTCAGAATTTTCAAAAATGTCTTCCGTATTTAAATGTATGATTGCACATTCAGGCCTGAGCTGCTGGAGTTGCTGGTCATAAATGTGTAATGTGTGCTTGCTTGTGTGTGTGTTGTGTGTGTGTTAACATGACTTCTCTTTGGTAAGTAGCAATTTATCTTTTTCTTCATTGTTGACTGTATTATTTGTAATTTAAAATATGTATGCATAGAAATAACTTTCACCTGTAAATGTACAAACTGGCCTGTCTAACATCTTATGCATAAGGTGCTTTTGTAGACAACAGGATCAGTGAAAATCTAATATAATATATAAGGGTAACTTGGGTTTGTTAATGTCGCCTGTTCTAGTGAAGACTAAAGTGAAACTTAGAGTGATTTTCCAATGATTTATAGTCACTGTTATTATTTTATTCCACTTACCTTTCAACGCAGTACAAATGGAAGGGAAAACTGAAAAAGGAAAATCATGCTGACAATTCGTCAGTGCTCAAATTTCGTGTCATCTAATGATGTCAGTCTGTTGTTGGATGTCTCAAGGACTCAGTGTGCTCCTGACTTCACTGGACAAACTTTATCAGTAGCTCACAGCTAACGTATTGTTCTTAAATATACTGTTCTTTGTAGGTTCACAGTATTCCATTTTGTATTAGTGTAATGAAAATTTTCCGAAGTCATGTAAGTTTTTTATGGAAAAGTTTGGTAATGTAACAACTGCAAATTTAACTATTCCATAGCTGGCATCATTTAAGCCTTTTACTATTACGTTTTCCACTGTACTCATGATTAATTGTTCCATCATAGCTGCAAATCTTTTTGGCTCCAAGATTTCCTTTTCTAAAGTTATAATGTGACCTTGCTCCATAGCCTAGTATCTTTAATGCTATTGGAATCAATGGAACTCATAACAAAATGAAATGAATAAAATAATGACAAAAATGTATCACCTACCAAAGCATTCTGATTATTTGTTTCCTTTTGTATGTATAGTTGTAATGTTTTCATTGTTCAGTACTGATAGTATTACAGTCAATCAGACAGAGATTTTCATTTATTCATCCCATAATTAGGAAAAAATTGTATCAGGTATATCACAGTGCACAAACACTTTCATGCACTTTCTCTGGTATTTCAGCAGATATTTCTGCTTTCATTTTTGTAGTTTAAATTTCATATAATCCCCAAAACCTACAAAAAATTAGAGTTATTTTCTCACTGCAAAAATGTTTTATAGTATAATTTTTGTGCTTATTGACAAGGGGAATCCCTAATAAGTCTAGTCTGATACTTGGTGTAACAGTATGTCTTCGTTTCTGCATATCTTCCTTCCATGCATGGATTGCTGTAAGCTTTGTGCTTATACCACATTGCCTGGTTGCTGTTGTGTTTGTCTCTCAGAGAGATATTTCATATGATAACTACAGTGACTCAGAGTGCACTCTGTCATGCAACAGCGCTACTATTACTGCTGGAGTACTGACTGTTCTTTGAGTTGTGTTGTCTTGTTAGTATGTGTTATTAATCAAAATATCATACTAAACTAATTTCAAAAACTCCACCAATGAAGCACCTAAAATTCATTTGAACAAGACATTAAGTTTGTAATGATATACTGATCAACATTTGCTGTTGAGACCCAGAACAGCAAGGAACACGTGATGAGCAGTATTTGTTGGGCTGACTACAACTGCAAGATCTAATTTGCAAATACTTGGTAAAACACCAAAAAAAATCTACATGATGATGCTTTGCAGGCACCTGGTGTATATACTGGATGAACCAGAACTCCAGTGACAAATTTTCAGAGGTTGTTCAGGGATACCTTCTGAGGATTTTAGCATAAGGGACTCAAGGTCTCTGATGGCTCATTACAGAGTAATAATGTAATTGTGATTTATTTGAATTTTTACCATAATCACCCTTGTTTCTAGGAAAATACCTTCATAGTAGTGGAGTAGCCTGTAATAGCAACATACAACAAAGTAATGCAGCAATTCAGTATTCAGTATTGACCACTTACAGCAGAATAGGTCACCCAATCCTCAAGGAGATGAAAAAGTACTGTGATGTGGTTTCCATCAGTGGAGGAACAGCTCAGTATAGCGTTTTGCTGCTCTTCTACTACTTCTAGTGAGTTCATACACAAGGTGCACGTTGGCCAGTTCTTACTGTTGTGCATTATTTTCAGTGCAGTAAAGACATAAAACTAATTGGGGTAAGAAGTCAAACAAAATTGCAATAACTCTGTAATAAGCCTACAGAAACCATGGGTCACATACCAAAATATTCAGAAGCTATCCCTGAACAATTTCTGAAGATTTGTCAATGAAGTTGTGGTTCACCCTGTGTATAGGAATGCCATTTTTTTAGTTCAACCCAGGATATATTACCATATGTTTTAAGTCTAACCCAGAATATATTTTTGAAACTAGTCAAAATAGTTTACACTTCATATTACTGTTATATTCCCATCTTCGGCTTTTTTTTTTTTTTAAACACTCCTATGTTTAGCTGTTTTCATGTGGTATTTAATATCACTCTTTCCTTTATTGCACAACAGAAAATTCTCCAGTATATAGTGTGCAATAAATACATTCATTATTATTACCATTACACCATTTCAAAAATTTGTATTCCTGTTGCAGGTTAAAATCGAGCACACACTTTTTTTTTTGCCCATTGCTAAACAGTGAGACAAAAACTGAATTGAGATGAAAAGTGTGTTGAAGTGTTACTTCACACACAAAAATGATATAAACACATTAATCCTGCTTTGTTGCCAAATGACTAGGTGAAAGCTGTGGTGGAACTAGTAGCCACACCTCCTCACAGCACGTACTCCCAAGTCGGCTGAGAGAGGCAAAGCCATAAGAGAACATTTAAAAATGCAATGTTGAAATATAGATCTAAAATTTTGACAAAAAAAGTCCTCAGTAGTCATAAAATTCTCACATCATGGACATTTTTTTGGAATAATGGACATTACTCCAGACACAACAAAGAATCTGTCCAGGCTAATCCCAGATGTTTGGTATGCCTGCTCTATACTGCAATGTTATGATAAACTGCTTATTTAGAATGTTGCAACAATAATATTTTGTGCTCCAGAACATGCAAAATGGTTAAGCAAGAATGGCCAGAGGACATATGTAAGACTGCAGAAGCATGTATATCTAGAGGAAAGATGATACTGCCTACAGGAAGAGAAGAAAAATCAGCTGTATGAATACGAAGAGCTGTGATGAAAAGCCAGTACTAAGCAAAGAAGGGAAAGCTGAAAACTAGAAAGAATATATAGAGGAGCTCTACAAGGGAAATGAATTTGCAAACAATATTGCAGAAAGGGAAGAGGAAGTAGATAAAAATGAGATGGGATGTGTGATACCGCAAGAAGAATTTGACAGATCACAAAAAATCTAAGTTGAAACAAAGTTCTTGGAGTAGACAATATTCCCCCAGAGTTATTGAGATTCTTGGGAGAGCCATCCATGACAAAACTATTCCATTCCAAAGAAAGCACATGCCAACAGGTGTGAATATTACAAAACTATCAGTTCCGGAAAACATGCTTGCAAAATAATGGAACAAATTATTTACAGATAATGGAAAAAACTGATAGATGCTGATGGGTAGATCAGTTTGGGTTCTTAAGAAATGTAGAAACACACAAGACAATACTGACTCTACAACTTTTCTTAGGAGATAGATTACAGAAAGACAAATCTATGTTTATAGCAGTTATAGACTTAGAAATTTTTTGACAGTGTTAACTGGAATACAACCTTTGGAAGGCTGCAGGTATATGGGATAAAATACAGGGATCGAAAGGTTATATACTGCTTGTATGAAAGCCAGACCGTGGTTATAAAAGTAGAATGACATGAAAGGAATGCAGTAGTTGAGAAGGGAGCGAGGCAAGGTTGTAGCCTATGCATGATATTCAATCTGCACATTGAACAAACAGCAAAGAAAGCTGAGGAAAAAATTTGGAAGGGGAACTGAATTTTAGCAAGAAGACATAAAAACTTTGAAGTGTACAGATATCATTGTAATTCTGTCAGAGTTGGCAAAGGACTTGAAAGAGCAGTTGAACAGAGTGGATGGAGTTATGAAAAGAGGTTATAAGATGAACATCAACAAAACTAAGACAAGGATACGGAATGTAGTTGAATACATCAAGTGATGCTGAGGAAATGAGATTACAAAATGAGATACTAGTAGTAGTAGATAAGTTTTTCTATTTGAGCAGCAAAATAGCTGATGATTGCCTCAGTAGAGAGGATAAACAATACAGAGTGTAAATTTATGAAAAAGAGGAATTTTGTTGACAATGAATATAAAATTAAATGTTAGGCAATCTTTTATCAAGGTATTTCTTTGGAGTGTAGCCTTTTATGGAAGTGAAACATGGACAATACTCACGACAGACAAGAAGAGAATAGAAGCTTTTGAAATATTGTGCTGTAGAAGAATGCTGAAAGAGTAGGCAGGTAAATCAAGTAACTAATAAGGAAGTACTAGATCAAATTTGGGAGAGAAGAAATTTATGGTGCAACTTGACTAAAAACAGGAATTGATTGATAGAACATATTCTGGGGCAGCAAAGAAATATCAGTGTGGTACTGGAGGGAAACATATGGGGTAAAATTTGTAGAGAGAGGTGAAGAGATGGCTACAGTAAACAGGTTCAGATGGATGTAGATTGCAGCACTGTTTGAGAGATGAAGACTAGCATGGAGAGTTGCATCAAACCAGTCATCAGAGTGAAGACTACACCAGCAACTTCATAGTTCACAAAAAGGCAGTATGCCTGATTGTGGACAACTAGATTGTTGTTATCTTTCTGCTGGTCCCTCGGTAACTGGAGATACTAAATAATGATGTCCAACGGGTTATGGAATGATTACTCACTCACTTGTATGCTTATTCTCTCAAGAACTTAGTGAAAGTTTGACACAAATTATGTATGTTGTAACACTGTTCACGTTTACGTCGCACTTCACTTAGCGTACAGCGGGCCTGTGTCCTAGGCCTGCCCGATGTTAACTGACTAGGCACGGCCCGTGCTGCCGGAGTTGTTATTGTTGTTGTTGTCCTGCTGGCAGAGGTCGCGTCCGAATTCTCGCGTGCCCTCTGGTGGACGGGACTCTACTTACGGCAACTACCATCCGTGACGCGCCATGCCAATGTGCGCCTCCCGCGATCTTTCTGGTGGCTACTACACTCCTCCTCCTTCGGAGGGTGAAGCCACTGTGATCCACTGCGTCGGAAGGTGGAGTGTCGGGCAGGAGCGATGACCTCCACATCCATTGGATGGCCGGAGTTGAGGGGATCTGCCAACCCTCGAGCCGGAACCTTCGAATACGGCTGGAAGTGACCCACATGAAGAGGCCCCCGTCGTCCCACAACCGGAGCCCGGGACAGAACGGGTGACAAGCTGTCGAACTCCGGATCCTGTTCCACCCCGGGAGGGGCAAGACCCAGTGGCGGGGACGAAGGGGAAGGGACAACCACGGGTGAACCAACCTCTTGAGAAACTGGGTCTGCTAGGGGGGCCGGCTCTCGCTGGGGCATCTCGAACGATGGCGATGCCGGTGCTGGAGCTACTGGAGGCTGCCAAGGCTGAGAACCACCGCAGTGCGGCAGAGGCACAGTGGGGAGAGGAGGCAACGTCCCCTGTGAAACCAACACAGGTGCCGGCAATGGGGAAGCCGGTGTCCTAGAGGGCAGAGGGTGGGTGCCCGAACGTGAACGTAGCTGATTTTGGTGACGACGTACCACCCGGTCCCCCGCCTGCAAGGTATAGAGCCGGCGGCCATTTCGGCACAGGATCACCGCTGGTATCCAATGTGGATTGCGACCAAACCCACGGGCCCAGACCGACATACCCAGTGGAAAGCCAGGTACTCCGTTTTGTGAAGACTGGCGAGGACCACGCCGGAGGAGGTGCAGCAGAGTCCTAGGTTGACGCCCATGGAGGAGCTCTGAGGGGCTGCGTTCTCCCATTGGTGTGGTCCGGTATGCCGTCAAGAAAAACGTCAATGCTTCCTCCGCAGGAAATTCGTGCACATACTTTTTCATCTGCGTCTTAAATGTGCGCACCATGCGCTCGGCTTCCCCATTCGATTGTGGATGGAAGGGGGGAGATCAAACGTGCCGAATACCGAAGCGCCTACAAAAATCCTGGAAGGTCTGCGAAATAAACTGCGGTCCATTGTTCGAGACCAGGGTGATTGCAACTTCTGAAGTGGTTGAGGAGCAGCGAACCACATATGGGAATCGGGAATAAGCATCAATGACAATGAGCCAAAAACCATTGAGAAACGGGCCCGCAAAATCGATGTGAACGTGTTCCCATGCTTGGGTTGCCGGCGGCCATGAAGAGAACGCTGCCCTGGGAGATGCTTGTTGGCTCGCACACTGGGAACAGGTGGCCACCAAGTGCTCAATTTCTCTGTCAATACCGGGCCAGTACACATGTCTGCGAGCCAAGGTTTTAGTACAGGAAACACCCCAGTGCCCCGCATGTAATAACGTGAGGACCTCCCATCGTAAACTTGCAGGAACAACCACGCGAGGAGCTGTAGCATCGGTAGCCAGAAGGAGAACACCTTCCAAGACCGAGAGGCGGTCCCGTAGAAGAAAATAATTACGGAGAGGGTCCGAGGCCCGGCCCGGAGGTCGGGATGACCACCCCTGCTGAATGAGGCGAACTACTTGCCAGAGAACCGGGTCAGCTGCCGTTTCCCTGGCGACTCGAGAACTAGTGATCGGGAAGCCATCAACCGCTTGGCGGGACGCCTCATCCAAATGAAAACACAATCTCGTCTCGATCGAACGTAGGATCCGGGCCCACCGGAAGACGGGAAAGAGCGTCTGCGTTGGCATGCTGTCCTGTAGGGCGAAAATGAATGTCATAATGGTACTTAGAGAGGAACAAGGCCCAGCGCTGTAGTCTGTGGGCCGCCCTATCCGGAATCTGAGAGGCGGGGCCAAATAACGATATTATTGGCTTATGGTCAGTGATTAACTGAAACTTCGTGCCATACAAGAAAGGGTGAAACTTGGTAACAGCGTAGAAAATGGCCAAAGCCTCTTTTTCCACCTGGGAGTAATGGGCCTGTGCAGGACTAAGCGTTTTAGACGCAAACGCCAGTGGTTGCTCGGAACCATCTGCGTTGCGATGGGTCAGGACCGCCCCCACCCCATACTGCGAAGCATCTGTAGCCAGGACCAACGGCTTATGGGGATCAAAAGTAGCCAAACAAGGGGCTGACGTGAGGAGGCCCTTCAACGAGGTGAACGCTCACTCGCATGCAGGCAACCAATCAAAAGGAACACCCTTGTGCAGAAGGCAGTATAGGGGGTGGGCTATAGTGGAAGCCCTGGGAATGAACCGGTGGTAATAGGCTATCTTGCCTAAAAAAGCTTGTAACTCTTTCAGCGAAGCGGGCCCAGGAAGGTTGACGATACCTTGGACCAAACTGCCTAGTGGCTGGATACCGTGCCGAGAGATGGTGTAGCCCACATACTCAATGGATGGTTGAAAGAAGGTTGACTTATGCAGGTTGCAACGCAAGCCCACAGACCTGAATTTGAGAAAGAGGGTGCGAAGGTTGTGCAAGTGTTCCTTCGTGCTGTGGCCTGTGACAATTATGTCATCCAGGTAATTAATACAATGAGGAATTGTCGACGTGACATGCTCAAGATAACGCTGGAATATCGCCGGGGCACTGGATATTCCAAAGGCCAACCGCTGGTATTGGTAAAGGCCAAACAGGGTGTTGACGACCGCCAACCGTTTGGAGTCCTCATCAAGTGGTATCTGATGATAAGCTTCCGACAGATCGATTTTCGAAAAATATTGGCCTCCCGCCACGGAGGAGAACAATTCATCAGCACGAGGCAAAGGATAGGTGTCCACCACCAATTGGGAATTAATGGTGGCCTTGACATTGCCACAAAGACGTAATTTTCCCGAGGGCTTCTTTACAATAACGAGGGGCGAAGCCCACTCACTGGAAGAAATGGGAAGAATGACCCCTAGGGCTGTCAGCCGGTCTAGCTCTTCCTTTACCTGAGGGCGGAGAGCCAAGGGGATCTGCCTCGCGCGTAGAAAACGCGGGCGAGCCGACGCCTTCAACGTTAAGTGAGCTTCAAAATCTGAAACACGCCCCAGGTCCTCCTCAAAAATATCTGGAAAGTCAGAGATCAAAGATTCCAATGATTGATAGGGAACGTCTTCGGAGACCAACTGTATGGTGTCAGCGATAGAAAAACCGAAAGCTTGAAAGGCATCCAGGCCAAAAAGGTTAGCTGAGCTCGCATCACTGACAACAATAAAAGTAATAGGCCGAGTGACTGATTTGTAAGTCACGTCGGTAGTGAATTGACCCAGTAGGGGAATGAACTGTTTACCATAACCACGTAGACGTCGGTAAACTGGCGCCAACGGGGGCGATCCAAGATCGGAATAAGTTTGTGCATTCAACAACGAAACTGCCGCGCCCGTATCGACTTGCAGTGGTAACCGGCGCGACCGAACCGACACCTCGATAAAGAGTTTGCATGCCGATGCGTCGGGAGCCTGGCCCGATTAAACTTCCTGAATGTCAACGTCCATGTCCTCTGTACCTGCTTCCTTCGATTCTTTTGAGGCTGAGCAGCAAACTTTAGCAATGTGACCTTTTCTATTACATTTGCGACAAACAGCCCAACGCTGGGGGCACTCTGACCGATCATGATGTATATAGCACGACGCACAGGACGGCAACAGGGGCCGGCGGCCGGAATTCTGTTTACGCGCCGTGCGGGAGCAGCCGGATTGTACAGCTCGCACGTCGTCCACCCCTGACACAGTGGACGCAGCCGCGCCGCCCTGAACCTCCGCAACGTCACACCACGCTTCCAGCTGTTGACCTGCTGCGTGAGAGACTTCATACGATTGAGCAATGGACAGGACTTCCTCGAGGGAAGGGTTTTCTAACTGCAGGGCCCGTTGCCGGACCTCCCTATCAGGTGCCGAACGAACAATGACGTCGCGTACCATAACGTGGGCGTATGACTCTCGCGACTGCTCCGTGACAAAATGACACTTGCGACTAAGACCGTGCAGGGTAACGGCCCACGCCCGGTAAGACTGATGGGGCTGTTTCTTGCATTGATAGAACTCGACCCTAGCCGCCACAACATGCGTGCGGCGGCAATAATATGAAGACAGCAATGAACACAATGCGTCAAAAGACAAGGACGAGGGTTCCTGCAACGGCGCTAGCTGCCGCAAAACTTGATACAGCGAGGGAGATATCCAAGACAAGAAGAGAGCACGACATACCTCCGCATCAGCAACATGAAACGCCTGGAAATGCTGCCGAAGGCGATGTTCATATGCGTCCCAATCCTCCGCCGTCTCGTCATGCGGGTGAAAGGGAGGAGGGAACGGCGCCGGAGCAGACGGCGTGGAGAGCAACGCCAGAAGCACTTGTTTCATGGTGGCCATGAGTTCCGTCTGCTGCGCAACCAAAACTCGCACCAAATCCTCCATGCCGTGGAGAAGCTGCGAAACCGTAACAACGACGCAACACATGAAAGAACGACCCTACTCGTAGCCAATTGTGTTGTAACACTGTTCACGTTTACGTCGCACTTCACTTAGCGTAGACCGGGACTGTGTCCTAGGCCTGCCCGATGTTAACTGACTGGGCACGGCCCGTGATGCCGGAGTAGTTGTTGTTGTTGTTGTTGTTGTCCTGCCGGCAGAGGTCGCGTCCGAATTCTCGCGTGCCCTCTGGTGGACGGGACTCTACTTGCGGCAACTACCGTCCGTGACGCGCCGTGCCAATGTGCGCCTCCCGCGATCTTTCTGGTGGCTACTACAATGTACATTTACCTGAAAATAGAATGAACATATCCTGTATTTGGTAGCAAGAATACTGATTATCCCTAAAATGGTTAGGCAACTACAATCCAAAAACAGCAGCCATCGTATCTGAAGTGAGTGAGTGTAATACAGGTTGGAAATAAAGCTGTAGATGGGCAAATATTTAAAAAACAGAAAAGAAAATAGTGAGAAAATGTCATAAAACAAAAATAGAGAGAAAAAAATTAATAAATGTGATGGAAGGACAATATGACACCAGGAATAGGTATTGGTGAGAGGAAATGAAAAATAGAAATTATTATTAATTGCAGGGACTTGGACAAAGGGAACCAAACACATACTGGTGAACAAAGTTAATAAATGTAAAAATCAAGGTATTTCTTGCAGAAATGAAGAATACATATGGCTTGTGTGGTGAAGAAAATTGTAATAGCTGCTTTTGTGCTCCCAAACATCATCGCCCACTGGGTTTGTGTGTTAGCAATACAGACTGCATTTGCTTACATTTATCCTTAATAACATATTTGTGGCTGTTATGCCAGTGTCAAGAGCTGTTATATACAACATAAATAATTAGATGGATTAGATCCTTCCACTAATAAAGCTGGAATGAGTTGTGTAGATCAAGCTATGCAATTGGGGCAGCCACAAGGATATACACAGCAAGGAACAGGGATTGGGATGGACAGAGTTTTACATGAAGAGTGTGATACTTGTGAGAGAAGAATCAGGAATTTGGATTCCTTCTAGTGACTTAAAAAAATTGTGGCCTCAATGAAGAAGTTTGCTGATACATTCTCAGGCCTGAACAATGTTATGTAACAGGAAACTTTCATTGATTTAGTTGTTAAGAGGAGTGCAGTGACGGGGAAACATATCTGCTCTTATATTGGGCTGCTGAACTAACTGCAACAAAGAAGAGAGAAAGAGAGATAAGTGCAGTTCTTTTTTTTCTTTGGGGGGGGGGGGGGGGGGGGGGGTCAGCACACACTGATTTGCCTGAATAACTTATGGAATTAGCTGTCTCTTCCACTCTTTACACTAACTTTGTCTTGTCACATAAATTAACTTCAGATTCCAAAAGGTAGTTACTTGTAAGCTGTTGTGTGTATCAGTTTGCTGCCTCCTGATGAGAACACTGCATCTTATTTCAGTACCTTCATTTGCTGTAATGTGATTTAAAAAAAATTATACTGACATTTAAGTTTCATATCTGAACAACCAGACTGAAAAATACAGAAAGGTTTTGTCCATTTTTACTCTGTCCAGTGAAGACCATTAATTCAAGGGAAAAATATAGCGCAGTAAAGGGAACATTAAATAGAAAGCAAAAATCTATTTAATTCTTTTGTTTATTCTACAAATTAGAGAATTTGTCAGAAGAAGTAGAAATTAACCAACATCTGTTCTTTCACAGCAATGTGAAACTGTAAACAAAATTTGATGCAGCTATTTGTAGATACTCTGTAATGTTGTTCCGAAGCATACACATAAATGAGTGGAAGGTATTCTAGTCAATGCTGAGTAGAGTGTTTTCTTGTATTCAAACTTGCTGTTGGGAATTTGACTAAAAGGTGATATTAACAAAAAAAATCTTTTGGGGCTGTACATTGGTGAATTCTTAAAGAAACACACAAATACTACAGGATTTCAAGTCAGTCTCATCTGAAGTAATAATTTCAATTGATTTTTGTTTGTTAATGGCAGAAAACATTTGTCAATAATCTTGTCATGAGCATATTTGTCCATATGCCTACAAATTTAACACCCTTTATGTTGACTGTAACTAACTCCTACATTTGGTCAGGCTTTAGAGTTTCCGTAATATATTAACTGATAGTAACTGAGGTTCCATGATTAGTTGAGGAGCTCCTGGTTGCAGAAAGCCTGCAACTGTGTTTAAAAATCTCAAAAAATATCTCACAGTCATTCTTAGACAAAGGCTCAGCTAAACAGTAATAGAGAAACACCTGACAGAATGTGGACCATCCCAAATAACTTTTTGTCTGGAAGACAGAGAAAAATAAAGTGTTAAGCAAATGTTGTTTAGTCACCAGGAAACATTAACCATCATTATGAAGATGTGAACAGCAAAAAAGTCTTTTTATTCAATAAATGAGTGGCTCTCCTTAAGACCTGTTTAAAAACAAATCACACTGTAACAGTCACATATACATGAAGTTATTAAAAACATAGTACAAAACTGACATTGACTCTCCTGTCCTAGTGCATCTACCTGGGGCAACATAACTCATTCACTTGTTGGAGATGACAATAAACAAATGAAAAACAATAAAAATACATGCCAGTCATTAATTTTCTGCTAACTTCATGGGTAAGTAGAATTGCTACCTTCTGTTTGTAGTAGTACTCATACAAACCTTCAACTGAAAACAGTTGACTGAATGTCCAGTGTGCATTTTTTCTTGGATTTCCATTTCTTTTCCAGCAAGTAGATTAATTATGATAACCCATGTATCTGTACAGTGAACTAGTACAGGAAAGTCAAAGTCAATTTTGTGTTGTGTTTCTAATAATATCATGTTGATGTTAATGGAAAATTGTGATTTGTGTTTAGGACTGGAAGGAGAATGCAGAATTAAAAAATACAGGATGTTATATAAAAAAGAGGTACTGTCATTCACATCTTCATAAAGGACAATGTTTTAAGAAAGAAAATCATGCTGGTATCTAAATATTTGTTCAAAACTTTTTTTTCATTTCCTTCTGGACAGGAAGGTATTTGGGTTCATCAATATAAATATGACATCCTGTATACTAAGAAGAAATGACACATAATTTTTACAAAAATTATTTCTTGATTGGTAACAGAGTGGCAGTGTACAGAAAAGTAATAAGTCATAAATGAAAATTCAATTTTCATCTCCAATGCCTGTCTTGATATTAAATGGAAAGGCATGTCACTAAATCTGTCTCTTAGACCTTTTGTTACCTTCCATACTTTTTTTTCCTTCTGGCTTTACTTGTTGGCAATCAATATTTTCATACTCAGTAACATGTTATTCTGGGACCCAGGCCCAAAAAATACTGCTCTCTCTCTCTCTCTCTCTCTCTCTCTCTCTCTCTCTCTCTCTCTCTCTCTGGTGTATTAAAGTATTCATCTCAGATCCATTACAAGAATTTTGCATGTCTTGGAAGTATTTGTAGGTTACTTCCACTGACATAACTTCTTGCTGAGAAACACATGCTTCCAGCACTCATTATATTCTCAGTTGTATGTTTCATTGTCAATAACAGCTTCAGACAACTCAAGATGTGCATACACCATGAAAAGAAATTCCTTTCAACAATCTCCATCAGTCATCAGTAAGCATCCGTAATTACTGCTAAAAGAATAGCACTTTCTTTATCTCCCCGTGTTTCAGGATTTTTTGTGGCATTTTATCATAGAAATCAATGGTTAAATACACTTCTTTCAGGTTCTGTTATAGCAGTATAGTCATCAGTTTACAATATTTTGTACAGTGTGGCACTCTTCTTTGACTGTTCTCAATTTGAAATGATAAACAGTTAGGGATGGTTCTTTCACTCTGCAGAAGACTGAGAGATAGTGACTGAATGTGTGTGTGTGTGTGTGTGTGGGGGGGGGGGGGGGGGGGGGCGCGCGTTTTTGAGAGAGAGAGAGCTAGCTCCGTTTTGAAATTCCTGGCAAATTAAAAGTGAGTGCCAGACAATTTCTTTGACTGTAGCTAAGACCCATTCTTCCATCTAGTTTCATAAGGTATGCAGGAGAGCTTCTGTGAAGTTTGGAAATTCTGGGAGAGGTCCTGGCAGAATTGCGAGGGCAGGTCCCGAATCATGCCTGGATAGGTCAGTAGATAGGAGCATTGCTCGTGAAAGGCAAGGTTCTGGGTCCGATTTCCGATCTCTGTCTGGCATACTGTTTTAATCTACCAGGAAGTTTCTTTCTTCTTTCACTAAAGTTTTCTATGTTGTAGATACTCTATCTATAGTGGCATGAAATTTCTGTTATAATACAGTGATTTGCAATTCACACTCAGTTATCTGTGCACTTGAGACATCTCAAAGCTTGCAAAGGATGCAAGATTCTCTAGCCTGTTTCCTGCAAACATTTTGTATGTTTATCTATGATCTCTGATTCACACTGTTAAGATTTTTTTTTGCGAAAGACAGTGTTTACAAAAAAAATATAATTTTCTTCTCTAGCATACTGACATGCTCAGAGAATGTCAGATACTGACATGAACATGTGAAACAAATAGTTCTGCAATTGAGAACTTCAACTTGTGTTATTAATGAGGGACAAGCAGTAATGTATTTTCATTTAGGATTGTAAAATGTTGTAACTGTTACAAAATCTTTCGCCAAAGAGATACAGTGATTCCTTTAAAAAAAATAGTTATTTTATTAATTTAGAAACTGTAAGGAGTTATATTAATGCTTCTGTGTGGTAATTTTATGTCACATTACAGGAAAGTGAAAGGTAGATAATATTCATGCACTATTACAAAAATTCTACTGAAAAAAAGTGTAGGTAGATGGTATGAGTCATAAAAAATACATATTAGAAATTATAAGACATTTTAATTTATAAATTCACATTTAAATTTCACTGAACAATAGTATCACCTTGAGAATTCTCTTGTACAGCATGCAGGTGTTGTTACATCATTATGAAAAACAATTTTTACACTTTTTTTACACACTACACATTCACACCTATGCATACACACACATCATAAACTATTAACTAATTATTTATATAAAAACAAATCATATTTAAATACTAATACAAAATTTGTTGCAACAATATTGAGAATCTTAGAAATAGTTATGAATTGTAGGTCAGAAAATCTGCACTAAATTTTGGCACGTTGAAATATTTGTGGAGGGTGTTTGTTAGACTAAGGTGTCATACTAACATTTACAGTCTCTGTATCATGTCTAGGCTTGCAGATGATCATACAGCTCTTTGTCATTATTTGGAATGTATGTATATACCTGAACCAGAAATAACAACACAGCTTAATTACTTTATAGGCCGCTTTGTTCCCCACAATGAATATTAAATTCAGTTACAGTTGTTTACTGAAACTGCACTTTATGGAGTTAACACCCTTATTGCTGATCATTGGCAAAACTCTGTATTCACATGAAATCAGGATGAATTTAATTTAATACCAGACATTTATTTTTCTGCAGGAATTGCCCTACAGAGTGTGTTGTTTGGCTGTGAGATGAGATATGCTTATTACAGTCATAATTTGAGTCTGATATTGATATACATCAGTTTTTGTTTCTTATATTATTAATTAACAACAATCAAGAGAAGAAAAGCAATGTGTATAAGTTTGAATAAAGTAGCATTCCAAAGAAGGCTTTACCAACACATTTAGTGTTAGTTATACAGAAAACAAGCCAAAGATCCAAGTGAAATGCTGCAATTACTTGACTCACAATGCATGGACAAAAGTTATTGCTAAAATGTCAATGAATAATTTTGTATTTTAGCACACATAGAAAGGAACAAGGCTTCTTAATTTTTGTTTGTAAATTTATGTCAAAATGGAGACTCCGAAATCCTGGAGCCTGCAATCTTGAGCAGGTTTCATTTCTCATTATATGAGAAGCTACCTTCTTTCTGCTGTATGACACTGATATGTTGAATGTCATATTGATGAATCCCCAGAATGTTGATGGTAATCATTACAGTACCAGTAGAACTGCTGCCACTTATTCCAGTTTGTGAAGCTGAGGCACCCTCTGTCTAACAGCTAAGAATGATCACAAAATGAAATGCAACATTTTTCGAGAAAGTATCCATTAGAATTGTTCATAGCCACAAGTAACCACTTCACAATGATGAAAAGTCCAACAGTTCTGTTCTTGTGACTTTATTCTTTTTTACATTCTTTTCACATAATTAATAAAGAAAGATTTGCATTAAGTACAGGGAAGGGACCTAGACCGCAGTGTCAATTGAAGGGCCACGAATGATTGGTGGTTCCCGCAGCCCGTCGTAGCCAGCCTCACTTCTTCATATCACTGAGTTCCTTCGGCTTTGAATCCATGCCACCACCTGGTTGTTGGGAAGAGCTCACTGATATGTGTGATCCACCATTATTGTTGGTTGATGGGTACATCTTCTCCAGATGCTTTAATGACTCAGTCAAAAAATTCTGTAAAAAAAAAAAAAAAAAAAAAAAAGGATGTCAGTTTTGAATGTTCAACAAAGAAAAAATAATTTAAATATTATTTCTGTATACACGTTGTTGTGGTAAATATCCTCAGACTTGTTCTGTAAAATAATGCTTGTTACTGAAAATTTGTTATCCTGTCACAGTGACTGCCAGTTTACATCTCGGGATCTTGACTTAAGTGTAGGATCGAAGCAAGACTGGCCACATTGATCTATATCTACACATCCATGAAACTGACAGCTAGAAACTGTATTGTTGTAACTTCATGAAATCAAATAGTCTCTTTAATCTTGACCAGAAAAAAAATAATATTTTGCAACTGGCTTCAGCATATAGTATACCAATTTTTCTTGGTGCTGAGTAGGTGTAATGCTCATTTCTCTATAAATCATTATTTTACTTTTTGTTTGAATGAGCTTTGGGACAATGCCAATTTCATGCTCGCCTCTCAACTGTGGGCCCCAGCCAGACTATGTTGTGACATATTTCTGTGTAGATACAGTGATGAAATAGAATGTTTACATGATTCAGCAGCTAAGTAAACAGTTTCTGCAGTTACTTCATATGTTTGATTGGGAAAAAGAGGAGAGAACTGTAATACCCCCATTACACAAAAATTGTATCTGACTGGGACGTTCCCCTGTTCATGTCATTGTTGGCTATTTTTGTATAAAGTAAGCCATTTAAGTTATTAGGTGTCTTGTCATTCTCACTTAGTATTACAAAAAGATTCTTTTTGTTACTCACACGACAATGCATATGCCATCTCATTTAACATAGAAGCATGAAAGGTAAGTTTGTCCTTAGTTTCAGTTACTGGGGGAAAAGCATCCTAAATCAAACTGAATCCTTTATAATTGCCCCAATGTAATAACATTTAGAAATAACATACCTGTATAGCGGTGAGGGCAGCAACAATCGCTGGACTACCAAATCCATGAGATATAAGCGAGAAGTGTGTCAGGTGACGTTGGATACTGGGATCCAAGATATGTTGTGGTCGGGTATTGCACAGTGGTGAACGGTCCTGGTTCAGCAGGTCCATAAGCTCTTTGGTGATCTGCCTGCAAATCAACAAAGAGTAAACATGAGTAATTATGAACTAGCATGTCACAATGTTTTATATCATGCTGGTACAATTTAGGGGCACGAGTGTGTGTAGTTGACAAACGATTTATTCTAGAAGCTAGCAAGTTTTCTTTCCCTTTTATGTGCACCTGTCAACAATTCAATGCCTCTGGCATTTGGCGAGTGGCCTCCTTTACGACTAAATTATCTATTAAGAAAAGGTATTAAAAAAAGGACTGGATTAATGAAGGTTTTAGTTAATTGTGCGATTGCTGTGGCTGGATATAGGTCTTAGGGTACATCTGTGAAATTTCCTCATTAGTACATTATTGAATAACATTCTCTCTTCACTTAAGGTAAGCAAAAGTGGACTGTACCAATTACAAAAACAGTACATTTGACTGCTGTGCATCTACAATTATAACAGATAGATATAGGTTCAGAACTTGAATGCAGTTTTATTTCCAGTGATGTGATAGTGTAAGTTTGTAGAGTTTTTCCATAAGTTTAATGAAGACAACGGAAACACAAAACAGAGACTTTAGTCATCAATAACATTTCTCCTCCACTACTTACTGCAATTTTAGCATCACTTTTTGATTCCACAACCGGAGAAATCACATGGCTTCGAGCCAGAGAACTCATTGAGACAGGTTTGGAACACATTTTCTTCCTGAAAGGAAGTTCCTTGAAGGTTGTTTGATAGAGAGTGGAAAAGGTGTGAAAATCTGAGGGCAGAAGATCAGGTGAATAAGGTGGTTGTGGAATTACTTCCCAACCCACCTCCTTTACAGTGGTTTCTATCAGTCTCATAGAATGTGGGTGGGCATTTTTGTGGAGTAACATCACTTCAGTCAGTCTTCCCGGTCATCGTTCTTGGATTATGTCAGCAAGACATCCCAGTTCTTAATTTTTTTACACCTCAGGGAAACAATTCATAGTGCACCACACCGTTGCTGTTCCACCAAACGTGTAACATTAGTTCTTGTGGATGTACGCATGTCTTTTTACTGGGTGTTGCTGGTTTGTTCTGGCCCATCCAGTACTTTCTTTTCCTTATGTTAGGATAAATACACCATTTCACATCACCAGTAACGATAGAGGATAGGTATCGTTGGTATTGTTCGTGAGCCAGTTGGTAATGGCCAAGCAGAGATGCACAGATGGCTGAGTTTTGTGACTTTGTCATAGAGCGTGCTGTACCCATATACCCGATTTTTTAACCTTCCCCATTGCATGCAAATGCCTCAAGATGGTAAAATGATCACAGTTCACCACATTTGCCAGTATTCGAGTACACAACTGTGGATCATTGTGGATTAATGCATTTAAACAATCTTCATCAAACACTGAAGGTCTTCCTGAATGTGGAGAATCACATGTCAAAATGATCCTCCTTAAAACTAGAAAACCATTTTCATGTTGTGCTCTGTTGAATGGCATTATCCCCACACACGGTGCAAATGTTTCTGGCCACCTCCGACCCCCATATTGAATACAAACAAGAGAATGTGTCTGTTCTCCACTTGGCACTGTATTTTATAGCACCCACAGCTCCACTCACTATCTCTTGATAACAAAATGACAATGTGTAAGATCAAACTACAACAGAAAACCACAAATAAAAAGTGACAATTAGTAAATAAATCCATAGCAACCGGAATACCAACATGCAAAACAAAAACGGTATGAACTTATGAACCAACCTAGTAGTTAAAAGTCATTGTATTTTTCAGCTAAGCATTGGACTCTAAAAAGGAGAATAATCAGCTATTGAGATCGTAGGTCACATACTTATATTCCAAAAGAATGTCCAAGCCAAGTAGTTGAAATGTATTATCAGGCAAATTCAATTGAAAGAGTATCTTACTTATTTTATCCTTTTTATGTGTTTTCAAAATAAAGGATATTTCACAACACACATCCTAGTTCATTATTACCAGTATTTCATTGCTACCAGTTCTAGAAATTACACAACATTTCACATTGGAACAGATTGCACTGGGCTACTGCTTAGATGTCTAGTCCAGAAAAAGTTTAAATTAAGAGGTATATTTAGCAGTTTACTTCCCACCACATTTATAATGCAAGTGGATATACTCTATACATTATAAAGACTGCTTCGCAAAGTAGGGTTAATTTCGTCACTTTACCAATAGTTTACTGCAGCCAGAAAATGAGTTTGCCTCCACTGAGGATACAGAATCCCCTACTGATGGCCGAGCAGTGTGAAATTTTCACCAACTACTGAGCCAGGAAGGAACTTACTTGGTGGCATGTATGAGCTCCTTGCGGCGGTAGGACTCGCTGGGGTCCGTGTGTTGCCGGCTCAGGTACTCCGCCACCTGCCGTGCGGGGAACTCAGTCTCGCAGACGTAGCCGAAGTCCCGCGCCAAGTGGATCGCCTCTCCTGCAAAAAGAAGCACAGCTGCAGCATTCCTGTGTAATCTACATCTACATCCATACTCTGCAAGCCACCTGACGGTGTGTGGCGGAGGGTACCTTGAGTACCTCTATCGGTTTTCCCTTCGATTCCAGTCTCATATTGTTCGTGGAAAGGAGGATTGTCGGTATGCCTCTGTGTGGGCTCTAATCTCTCTGATTTTATCCTCATGGTCTCTTCACGAGACATACGTAGGAGGGAGCAATATACTGCTTGACTCCTCGGTGAAGGTATGCTCTTGAAACTGCAACAAAAGCCCGTACCGAGCTACTGAGCGTCTCTCCTGCAGAGTCTTCCACTGGAGTTTATCTATCATCTCTGTAACGCTTTCACGATTACTAAATGACCCTGTAACGAAACGCGCTGCTCTCCGTTGGATCTTCTCTATCTCTTCTATCAACCCCATCTGGTACGGATCCCACACTGCTGAGCAGCATTCAACCAGTGAGCGAACAAGCGTACTGTAACCTACTTCCTTTGTTTTCGGATTGCATTTCCTTAGGATTCTTTCAATGGACTTCAGTGTGGCATCTGCTTTACCAACGATCAACTTTATATGATCATTCCATTTTAAATCACTCCTAATGCGTACTCCCAGATAATTTATGGAATTAACTGCTTCCAGTTGCTGACCTGCTATATTGTAGCTAAGTGATAAGGGATCTTTCTTTCTATGTATTCGCAGCACATTACACTTCTCTACATCGAGATTCAATAGCCACCTGCACCATATATCAATTTGCTGCAGATCCTCCTGCATTTCAGTACAATTTTCCATTGTTACAACCTCTCGATATACCACAGCATCATCCGCAAAAAGCCTCAGTGAACTTCCGATGTCATCCACAAGGTCATTCATGTATATTGTGAATAGCAACGGTCCTACGACACTCCCCTGCGGCACACCTGAAATCACTCTTACTTCGGAAGATTTCTTTCCATTGAGAATGACATGCTGCGTTCTGTTATGTAGGAAGTCTTCAATCCAATCACACAATTGGTCTGATAGTCCATATGCTCTTACTTTGTTCATTAAACGACTGTGGGGAACTGTATCGAACGCCTTGCGGAAGTCAAGAAACACGGCATCTACCTGGGAACCCGTGTCTATGGCCCTCTGAGTCTCGTGGACGAATAGCGCGAGCTGGGTTTCACACGATCGTCTTTTTCGAAACCCATGTGTGACCCCAACCCATGCGGGACTGTCTGACTCATTTAATACATTCAGTTGAATCAAATCTGTCAAGGCTCAGATTCGGTAGCTGCAAAACTACTTTTACGTGCTGCAACAGCAATGATAATGGAATGAAGATTAGTCCATTGACGACAACGGAGCGTGTGGGCCTCTTGGTGTACGACAGAAATCATACGTTGCGTTGTTGTGGTCTTCAGTCTTAAGATTGGTTTCATGCAGCACCTCAAGCAAGTTTATCCTGTGCAAAACTATTCATCTCTGTGCAACTATTGCAACCTGGAGACTTACACCATTTCCAAGAGCCATGGGTTTTGTCACAATAGCGTGACGTGTGTGCCAAGACGATACAGACATTCATACAAGGGCTGTTCAGAGTATCCGACCTTATTTTATAGTGTTGAAACCAACAATGTTAACTGGGCCATGCGCTCTCCATGTTTGTAGGTTTATGTAAGGTACATGCTTGATTTTTTTCACGACTGCAGAAACAACCAGTCGCTGGTTACCCATTGACAAGAGGGGCCCTACACGGGTGCGTGTTTATTTTGTATTGAACCGGAACCCTAGGAACGACAGAGAGGCTTCGTCCCGCCGTAGCCCTCAGTAGTTCAAAACCCCACAACAGGCCACAGCAGTCCACCCACCCACCGCCCCCCCCCCCCCCTACCAAACCCAGGGTTATCATGTGATTCGGCCGCCAGTGGACCCTCCCCCCTCCCCCGGGAACGTCTCATACCAGACGAGTGTAACCCCAAATGTTTGCGTGGTAGAGTAATTATGGTGTAAGAGTACAAGGAGATAGTGTTTGTGTGGCAATCGTCCGCAGCTCGTGGTCATGCGGTAGCGTTCTCGCTTCCCGCGCCCGGGTTCCCGGGTTCGATTCCCGGCGGGGTCAGGGATTTTCTCTGCCTCGTGATGACTGGGTGTTGTGTGATGTCCTTAGGTTAGTTAGGTTTAAGTAGTTCTAAGTTCTAGGGGACTGATGACCATAGATGTTAAGTCCCATAGTGCTCAGAGCCATTTGAACCATTTTTGTGTGGCAATCGCCGAGGCAGATGGAAAACCGCCTTAAAAACCATCCGCAGGCTGGCCGGCACACCGGACCTCGACACTAATCAGCTGATCGGATTCGTGCCGGGGACCGGCACGCCTTCCCACTCGGGAGCCCTACACAGGTAGCTGTCGGATTTTATGTTGTGGACGAATTGTCAGAAAAAGTGGGACAACATTATCGCATCAAATTTTGTTTTAATCTTGGCGATTCTGAAGTTGAAACAATCTGCAATATTCAACAAGTGTTTGGGGACTAAGCAACGGGCACCACACATGTAAAGGAGTGGCACAACCGCTTCAGAGACGGTCAGGCGATAGTGAAGAGTGAAGCACGTTCAGGTAGGTCCTCAACATCCGCAAATGAAGATGTTATTGCTCACAAAAGGGTTCTGGTGATGCAGGACAGACGAATCACGATCAGAGAACTTTCACACAAGGTTAAAATTAGTATTGTATCCATTAATCCCATTTTAACGGAACATTTTGGTCTCAGTAAGATCTCAGCAAAATCTGTGCCAAAGTTGCTAACAACTGAACGGAAGCAACTTTGTTCGGAGATCGCAGAGGTCATGTTGGATACTGTGAACAGTAATCGCAACTTTATTAACACAGTGATCACTGGTGATGAGACCTAGGTTTATGGCTATGATCCAGAAACAAAGCTCCAGTCATCGCATTGGAAGCATCTATCATCCCTGAGAGCCAGAAGCGGGGCATGTCTGGCAGCAGTGTGAAAGTCATGCTGACCGTCTTTTTTTATTCTAATCGCATGGGCCATCGCAAGTACGCCCCAAAAGGTGTTAACGTCAATCAGGAATACTACCACGAGGTTCTGCATTGCCTTCATGAAGCAGTGAGACGCAATCGCCAGACTTGTGGGCAGTAGGTACCTTCACCACGATAACACACCCACTCATCATTCTCAATTAATTCAGAGGTTAGTTTAAATAAATCACCAGTGGTGGTGATTTATGGCTGCATCATTGCGATACTTGTGGGTAAAAAGTCAGGATCACAGTGTCAAACCCTAAAGTTTCATCTACATCTGCATGACTACTTTGCGATTCACACTTCTATGTTTGGCAGAAGGTTCATACGACCACTTTCAGACTATTTCTCGACTGTTGCACTCTCTGATAGTACAGAGGAAAAATTAACACCTAAATCCTTCTTTGTAAGCTCTGATTTCTCTTATTTTAGCGCGATGGTCATTTCTCCCTAGGTAGATGTGATAAACAAAATATTCTCGCATTCGAAGAAGAACTGGTGACTGAAGAGCAGTGAAGAGATGTGTCGCTGCAACGAAACGTCCCATTGCTATAATAACTGGCATCCCAGATTGCTTGTCGGATCCGTTATACATTCTTCCCCATACAAACCGAGCTGCCCTCCTTTGAACTTCTTCGGTGTCCTCCGTTGATCCCACCTGGTAAGATTCCCCTGCCGCACAGTGATACTCTACAAGAGGATGGACAAGCGTAGTGCTCGTATAGGCAATCTAGTAAACTTATTGCGTCTTTTAAGTATTCTTCAAATACACTGAAGCGCCAAAGAAACTGGTATAGGCATGCGTATTCAAATACAGAGAAATGTAAACAGGCAGAATATGGCACTGCTGTTGGCAACTCCGATATAAGACAACAAGTGTCTGGCACAGTTTTTAGATCGGTCACTGCTGCTACAAAGGCAAGTTATCAAGATTTAAGTGAGTTTGAACGTGGTGTTACAGTCGCCGCACGAGTGATGGGAAACACGATCTCCGAGGTAGCGGTGAGGTGGGGATTTTCCCTTATGACGGTTTCATGAGTATACCGTGAATATCAGGAATCCGGTAAAACATGAAATCTCGGACATCGCTGTGGCCGGAAAAAGATCTTACAAGAACGGGACCAGCGGCGACTGAAGAGAATTGTTCAACGTGACAAGTGCAACCATTCCGCAATTTGCACCAGTTTTCAGTGCTGGGCCATCACCAAGTTTTAGCGTGCAAACTATTCAGAGAAACATAATCGATATGGGCTTTCGGAGCCGAAGGCCTACTCGTGTATCCTTGATGACTACACTACACTAAGCTTTACGCCTCGCCTGGGCCACTCAACACCGACATTGGACTGCTGATGACTTGAAACGTGTAGCCTGGTCGGACGAGTGTCGTTTGAAATTCTATCGTGCGGATGGATGTGTGCGGGTAATGTCAGCGGGGACTGTTCAAGCTAGTTGAGGCTCTGTAATGGTGTGGGTGTGTGCAGCTGGAGTGATATGGGACCCCTGATACGTCTAGATACGACTCTGACAGGTGACACAACCTATCTGATCATATGCATCAGTTCATGTCCATTGTGAATTCCGAAGAACTTGGGCAATTCCAGCAGAACAATGCGACACCCCACACGTCCAGAATTGCCACAGAGCGGCACCAGGAACAATCTTCTGAGTTTAAACATTTCCGCTGCCCAACGAACTTCCCAGGCATGAACAATAATTGAACATATCTGTGGTGTCTTGCAACGTGCTGTTCAGAAGAGATCTCCACCCAGTCGTACTCTCACGGATTTATGGGCAGCTCTGCAGGATTCCTTCCAGCACTACTTCAGTCATTAGTCGAGTCCATACCACGTCTTGTTGCGGCGCTTCTGCGTGCTCGCGGGGGTCCTATCCGATATTAGGTAGGTGTGCCAGTTTCTTTGACTCTTGAGTTTAAAACGCAGTACTTACTACTTGGTTCGCCTTTCTCACAACGTTTTCTGTATGATGATTCCAATTTAAGCTGTTTGTAGATCTAATCCATAGGTATTTAGTTTTATTTTTTTTTTTATTTATTTATTTATTGTTCCGTGGGACCACATTTAGGAGAAGTCTCCATGGTCATGGAACGAGTCAATACATGAAATTATAACACGATTGTAGAAACAGATAAAATGAAATATAAGAAACATATTCAGGCGACAAGTCGTTAGTTTAAATAAAGAAAATCAAAAATGTACACTGGAATTTGCTTAATTTTGTATCTCTTCCAGGAGCTCCTCGACAGAATAGAAGGAGTGAACCATGAGGAAACTCTTCAGTTTAGACTTAAAAGTGTTTGGGCTACTGCTAAGATTTTTGAGTTCTTGTGGTAGCTTATTGAAAATGGATGCAGCAGAATACTGCACTCCTTTCTGCACAAGAGTCAAGGAAGTGCATTCCACATGCAGATTTGATTTCTGCCGAGTATTAACTGAGTGAAAGCTGCTAACTCTTGGGAATAAGCTAATATTGCTAACAACAAACGACATTAAAGAAAATACATACTGTGAGGGCAATGTCAAAATTCCCAGACTATTGAATAGGGGTCGACAAGAGGTTTTCGAACTTACACCATACATAGCTCGAACAGCCCGTTTTTGAGCCAAAAATACCCTTTTTGAATCAGAAGAATTACCCCAAAAAATAATACCATATGACATAAGCGTATGAAAATATGCGAAGTATACTACTTTTCGTGTTGAAATGTCACTTATTTCAGATACTGTTCTAATGGTAAATAAAGCGGCATTTAGTTTCTGAACAAGATCCTGAACATGGGCTTTCCACAACAGCTTACTATCTATCTGTACGCCTAGGAACTTGAACTGTTCCGTCTCGCTTATAACATGCCCATCCTGTCTGATTAAAATGTCAGTTCTTGTTGAATTGTGGGTTAGAAACTGTAAAAACTGAGTCTTACTGTGATTTAGCATCAAATTATTTTCCACAAGCCACGAACTTATATCATGAACTACATTATTTGATAATGTTTCAATATTACACACAAGATCCTTCACTACCAAGGTGGTGTCATCAGCAAACAGAAATATTTTTGAATCACCTGTAATACTAGAAGGCATATCATTTACATAAATAAGGAACAGCAGTGGCCCCAGCACCGACCCTTGGGGAACGCCCCATTTAACAGTGCCCCATTGGGACTGAACATCATTACCACTCTCAATATTGCGGAGGATTACCTTCTGCTTTCTGTTCTTAAAGTAGGAGGCGAACCAATTGTAAGCTACTCCCCTTACTCCATAATGTTCCAACTTCTGCAGTAATATTTTGTGGTCAACACAGTCAAAAGCCTTCGTTAAATCAAAGAAAACACCTAACGTTCGCAACCTTTTATTTAATCCGTCCAAAACCTCACAGAGAAAAGAGACTATAGCATTTTCAGTTGTTAAACCGTTTCTAAAACCAAACTGTACATTTGACAGCAAATTATGTGAATTTAAATGCTGCAGTAACCTTGTATATACAACCCTCTCAATAACTTTAGCAAACACTGATGGCATAGAAATAGGTCTATAATTGTCAACATTATCCCTGTCTCCCTTTTTATAAAGTGGCTTCACTACCGAGTACTTTAATCGGTCAGGAAACCGACCACTCCTAAAGGAAAAGTTACAGATATGGCTAAGTACTGAGCTAACATACGTGGAACAGTACTTCAGTATTCTGCTAGATACCCCGTCATATCCATGAGAGTTCTTGGTCTTTAGTGATTTAATTATTAACTCAATCTCCCTCTTGTCAGTATCATGGAGGAGCATTTCAGGTAACAGTCTCGGAACACTTTTTTCTAAGAGCGCTATATGATTCCCTGTTGGGACTAGGTTTCTATTTAGTTCACCTGCTATATTCAGAAAGTGATTATTAAGTACTGTACATATATGCGACTTATCAGTAACACGGACATCCCCACTACGCACTGATTCTATATTCTCGACCTGTCTCTGCAGACCAGCCACTTCCTTTACGACTGACCATATGGTTTTAATTTTATCCTGAGACTTAGCTATTCTATCTGCATACCACATACTTTTTGCCTTCCTAATAACTTTTTTAAGCACCTTACAATACTGTTTGTAATGGGCTGCTGCATTTAGATTTTGACTGATTCTAACGTTTTGATATAATTGCCACTTTGTTCTACAAGATATTCTTATCCCTTTAGTCAGCCACCCAGGCTGCCTGTTTGTGCTAGTACCCTGTTTTGAACGTTCTAACGGAAAGCAACTTTCAAAGAGCACGAGAAAAGTCTTGAGGAAAGCATTATATTTATCGTCTACTGTATCAGCACTATAAACATCTTGCCACTCTTGTTCCTTGATAAGGTTTACAAAAGTCTGTACAGCAACTGGATCAGCTTTCCTAAAACGTTGGTAACTATATTTAACATGTGTTGCAGCACAAAAAACTTTTAGACTTAAAATTTGTGCATCATGATCTGAAAGGCCATTCACCTTTTTGCTAACAGAATGCCCTTCTAATAATGACGAATGAACAAAAATATTGTCTATGGTTGTTCTACTGTTCCCTTGCACTCTCGTTGGAAAGAATACGGTTTGCATAAGATTATATGAATTAAGGAGGTCTACCAGCATCCTTTTCCTTGCACAATCACTTATACAATTAATATTGAAGTCACCACATATAACTAACTTTTTGTATTTCCTATAAAGTGAACCAAGAACCTCCTCTAGCTTTAGCAAAAATGTTGTGAAATCGGAGTCTGGGGATCTATAAATAACAACAGTAAGAAGTTTAGCTCCACTAAATTTAACCACACCTGCACAACATTCAAACACCTTTTCAGTGCAGTACTTTGAAACATCAATTGACTCAAATGGGATACCGTTTTTCACATACATGGCTACTCCCCCACACCGCAAAGAGCTCCTAGAAAAGCTGCCAGCCAACCTGTATCCTGGTAAAGGAAGCCTCTGAATTATCTCCTTATTTAAGAAATGTTCAGATATACCAATAATTTCAGAGTCAACATCTATAAGCAGTTCACTAACTTTATCTCTAATACCTTGTATATTTTGATGAAATATACTAATTCCCTCATTAATCGGATACCCAAGCTTTGTAGAGAGTGGTTTCTTTGTTAGAGAGACTTCCCTTAAGCAGGAATACCTATCAGCTGACTTCAATCTAAAAAAGGTACAGCTCTAACACCCACAACTACCGGAATTTTCCCATGAGTGATCCCACCACCCCCACCTACGCTGTCACCTATAAGTTTTGCCAACCTCCCCTTCCCATACCTGTTGAGGTGCAGGCCATGTCTAGTGAAACCCGTCCTACTGATAGACTCCACCGACACCACTGAAATGTGACTCATGCCTTCTGTCATCAGCGCACCCCCAAGTCTCATGTTATTACGCCTGACGGCTGTATTAAGATGAGGCCGATCGTGACGCTGAAACAGTTCCACGAAATGCACATTCGTGTTGCCAGTCTGAGTGGCTATCTTTTCCAGGTCACCATCTATGTCATACTCCCCATCCCTATCAATACTATTACCAGCCCCACCCACAATCACTACCTGATCCTCTTTAGTAAAATCCCCCTATGTTAAAAGTCACCTGAGCCAATCCTGCATTAGGCTTCACAATGCTGGTGACCTGGTACTCACTCCCCAAAACTTCCTGCAACTGCTGGCCTACACCTCTACCATGAGAACTACCTAACAGCAGAACCTTCTTCTTTCTCTTAGACTTTGCAACTGTCCTAGCCACCGTAACTGCTGAGGTCTGCTGCATACTTCCTACATCTACAGCTACTAGAGATTCCTCTCCACTAGACTCTGACAGTTGGTCATATCTATTACAAACACCAATAGTAAAACTATCTGAAAATCTCCTTCTCCTAGCAGATCTCTTGCCAACAGCCAGCTCCCATTCCCCAACCCCCTTCTCCCTCCTCATCCTATCTAGCTCCTCCTGTGCGTTTTTCAACTGCACCTGAAGGGCACAGATCTTACGCTCCTGCTCCTCTATCAACTTACTCTTGCTACATAACCTGCAGTTCCAGGAGAGGATCTCACCAGAATGCCCACTGGCTTCCCCACTGCATTCCCCCCAGTGAAAATACTTCGAACAAGAACAAGTTGCATTGACAACCATCAGATTTTTGTGATTTATCGTGTAACGAATTTTTTTTTTTAAGTTGCTCATGAGGTCTTCTCACTGCCTATTATTTAGGGTCAATTGCCACTTTCCACACCATACCGGTACCGAAATATTGCCTAAACCATTTTTCAATCTGTTTGTGATCGTCTCATGACTTTGCTAGACTGTAAATGACAGCATCATCTGCAAACAGTCTAAGAGGGCTGCTGAAATTCTATCCTAAATCGTTTGCATGTATTAAGAATAGTGGAGGGCCTATAACACTATCTTGGAGAACCCCGGCTGTCCGGGTAACTTTTGGTTCACTGTATGGCTTGCCGTCAGTTACTACGAAAGCCTGCCAGTGTGGCCGAGCGGCTCTAGGCACTTCAGTCCGGAACCGCGCGACCGCTACGGTCGCAGGTTCGAATCCTTCCTCGGGGGCATGGATGTATGTGATGTCCTTAGGTTAGTTAGATTTAAGTAGTTCTAAGTTCTAGGGGACTAATGACCTCAGATGTGAAGTCCCATAGTGCTCAGAGCCATTTGAGCCAAGTTACTACGATATGTGCCTTTTCTGAGAGGAAATTATGAATCCAGCCGCAAAACTGAGATGATTCTATTCGGGTACGCAATTTCATTAGATGCATGAACTGTGTCAAAAGTCTTCTGAAAATTTAGAAATACGGAATCTACTGAGATTGACATTTATATTGACGGAAATTCTGGTAACGGTAATAATAAAAGTAGCTGATTTACTATCATTGAATCTCCTTTTTCCACATCATAAGTACGTAAACATACTACAGGGCATTGGTTAAAAACCACAAGAGAAAAAAACCGGGACAACGTCGAGATGAGAGATTTTTGGTTATGACAGTTTTCTTTTTCACGCCGCGAATCGTTTCGTGAAATATTTGGCAAAATTCAATATTGTTTGTGAACTGAATCGTCGTATTACCATGAGCTTCTTCCACGTAACTACCCTCTATTTCCGTTGCTAAGGTAAGCTTGGTGGCCATCGGGTTCGAGAATTATGAAGCAGTGTTCCGCAAATGCAAGGCAGTTCCAAAGGAATTCGCCTCGAGAACTGACACAAAGGCAGTAAGGAGTGCATTCAAGAAAAAAGCTGGTACTTTTTTAGAAAAAGATCATGTATACAACAAAACAGATGAACCAACCAGTATCACTCGATCTTTTTTTGATTGGTTCTCGTAGGTGAGGATTTTCCGTTCAGTTTACCAAAAATGGTTCTGAGCACTATGGGACTTAACTTCTGAGGTCATCAGTCCAATAGAACTTAGAACTAATTAAACCTAACCTAAGGGCATCACACACGTCCATGCCCGAGGCAGGATTCGAACCTGCGACCGTAGCGGTTGCGCGGTTACAGACTGTAGCGCCTAGAACCACTCGGCCACCACGGCCGGCCAACAGATTATCAACGCGCCCATATCCTCTACACACTACGAAACTACTTGAATTTGTGTTCTGTCCGTCGTTTTTTTATCAGACGAGCCGAAGCAGTAATTAAGGAAGTCGACTTGAATTCTGTAAGAACTGTGTTCAAATTCTTGTCCGGTCATCCTGATTCAGATTATTCGCGACTATCTTAAAAACCTAGTTTGGAAAAGTCTCGGCCCATTTTCATCGTTCATCTTTCTGCGTCTCAAGAGTATCTCGCACTAGTTGAGTCGTTAAACTATGAACATTTCTCTACGTTTGTGTTTAATTAATCAATAACACGCGCCATACTGTAACAAAATACATCTCGAAACTCAAGCGCTTCCGTTCGCAAGAAAAATAGCAGCGTACCGGTTTTCTTCCTTACAGCATCGCCTTCGGGACAGTGACAGATGTAAATGCGAACTACGCTGTTTGCTTACTGATTTATTTAGCAGCATCAGCAAACGAATTTTACTCTGACGAGATGAATATTAAAGCGTAGTAAGAAAATCTACCGTTGTGTTCTCTCTCTAAGCCCGCTTTTTGCTCCTGTAAGGAATTCTATAGCTCTCTTCTGCGAAGTATGATTTTTTTTTTGTTTTTCGCGACGTGTTATTGTATTGCCGTAAAACAGAACTGTGCAGCGCCAGTACAAAAACGAACATGTAATTTATAGTTAACGCTTTACTAGGTACAAGAATGGCTGCGCCGCTAAAGGAAGAGAATGCAAATATCAGCAATATGCAGTTAGAGAGGGGGACGAGAAGAGAGAACCGAGCAAGACACTGACGAGGAACAGAGTGGCTCTAGCAAACCAATGCGAAAACTGGTTTGTCTAGTTATGATACGTTTTTCAATACACTGCCCGTCCGGAGTGCTAAACGTTGTATTCGTTACATGTAATTATCTCAGTATGCAGACGTCAGTTTTGAAAGGGGAAAATTTTGAAAAAAGGCTTTTCCTTCTTCATGACTATCTCTCCAGGGATGTAACTTTCGTTTCCTGCACAGGATTATATTTTTTTGTTGATTTACTTCTTTTTCTTCTTGCGTGTGTCTCACTTACCATGCCACAATCGCTTCTAGAAGCAAATTAGCAGCATGAGGATAGCTTCTTGTAGTGAGCTAACAAAAACACAGCACATTTCTGTATTACGTGCAACGTTATATACACTCCTGGAAATTGAAATAAGAACACCGTGAATTCATTGTCCCAGGAAGGGGAAACTTTATTGACACATTCCTGGGGTCAGATACATCACATGATCACACTGACAGAACCACAGGCACATAGACACAGGCAACAGAGCATGCACAATGTCGGCACTAGTACAGTGTATATCCACCTTTCGCAGCAATGCAGGCTGCTATTCTCCCATGGAGACGATCGTAGAGATGCTGGATGTAGTCCTGTGGAACGGCTTGCCATGCCATTTCCACCTGGCGCCTCAGTTGGACCAGCGTTCGTGCTGGACGTGCAGACCGCGTGAGACGATGCTTCATCCAGTCCCAAACATGCTCAATGGGGGACAGATCCGGAGATCTTGCTGGCCAGGGTAGTTGACTTACACCTTCTAGAGCACGTTGGGTAGCACGGGATACATGCGGACGTGCATTGTCCTGTTGGAACATCAAGTTCCCTTGCCGGTCTAGGAATGGTAGAACGATGGGTTCGATGACGGTTTGGATGTACCGTGCACTATTCAGTGTCCCCTCGACGATCACCAGTGGTGTACGGCCAGTGTAGGAGATCGCTCCCCACACCATGATGCCGGGTGTTGGCCCTGTGTGCCTCGGTCGTATGCAGTCCTGATTGTGGCGCTCACCTGCACGCCGCCAAACACGCATACGACCATCATTGGCACCAAGGCAGAAGCGACTCTCATCGCTGAAGACGACACGTCTCCATTCGTCCCTCCATTCACGCCTGTCGCGACACAACTGGAGGCGGGCTGCACGATGTTGGGGCGTGAGCGGAAGACGGCCTAACGGTGTGCGGGACCGTAGCCCAGCTTCATGGAGACGGTTGCGAATGGTCCTCGCCGATACCCCAGGAGCAACAGTGTCCCTAATTTGCTGGGAAGTGGCGGTGCGGTCCCCTACGGCACTGCGTAGGATCCTACGGTCTTGGCGTGCATCCGTGCGTCGCTGCGGTCCGGTCCCAGGTCGACGGGCACGTGCACCTTCCGCCGACCACTGGCGACAACATCGATGTACTGTGGAGACCTCACGCCCCACGTGTTGAGCAATTCGGCGGTACGTCCACCCGGCCTCCCGCATGCCCACTGTACGCCCTCGCTCAAAGTCCGTCAACTGCACATACGGTTCACGTCCACGCTGTCGCGGCATGCTACCAGTGTTAAAGACTGCGATGGAGCTCCGTATGCCACGGCAAACTGGCTGACAGTGACGGCGGCGGTGCACAAATGCTGCGCAGCTAGCGCCATTCGACGGCCAACACCGCGGTTCCTGGTGTGTCCGCTGTGCCGTGCGTGTGATCATTGCTTGTACAGCCCTCTCGCAGTGTCCGGAGCAAGTATGGTGGGTCAATGTGTTCTTTTTTCCATTTCCAGGAGTGTAGACTAACTTTACAGTACCTACTTTGATTTCCTTCACCATCCATTTAAATTCGAGTTTGTACTCCGTCTCTAACGACCTTGTTGGCGACGGTACGTTCACCCCTGTCTTGGTCTCTGTCTGCATTGTTTGTTTTTGAACTCTGTTGAGGCTACGATGAGTTACAAGAAGTTCCCTGGAGCGTTGCGTGTAACACTACAGATCTCGCACTTACTTCACGCAATTGCCGAGAAATGTAAAACTGTAGTCTAGCTTAACATGTCTAAAATGAATTGCTGTGTACGGCGTGGGCAGGATTTTTAAAGAGCTGCTATTACTAATGTGACCTAAGTCTGATGTAACTGATTTGTAACATAATTAAACAAAAACTATCGTGGAGAAATATCAAAAGTGAAACTTTCTGGCAGATTAAAACTGTGTCCCGGACCAAGACTCGAACTCGGGACCTTTGTCTTTCGCGGGCACGTGGTCTAGCAACTTTTTCTTTTCTTTTTTCATTTTGTTCGATATACACTCCTGGAAATGGAAAAAAGAACACATTGACACCGGTGTGTCAGACCCACCATACTTGCTCCGGACACTGCGAGAGGGCTGTACAAGCAATGATCACACGCACGGCACAGCGGACACACCAGGAACCGCGGTGTTGGCCGTCGAATGGCGCTAGCTGCGCAGCATTTGTGCACCGCCGCCGTCAGTGTCAGCCAGTTTGCCGTGGCATACGGAGCTCCATCGCAGTCTTTAACACTGGTAGCATGCCGCGACAGCGTGGACGTGAACCGTATGTGCAGTTGACGGACTTTGAGCGAGGGCGTATAGTGGGCATGCGGGAGGCCGGGTGGACGTACCGCCGAATTGCTCAACACGTGGGGCGTGAGGTCTCCACAGTACATCGATGTTGTCGCCAGTGGTCGGCGGAAGGTGCACGTGCCCGTCTACCAGGGACCGGACCGCAGCGACGCACGGATGCACGCCAAGACCGTAGGATCCTACGCAGTGCCGTAGGGGACCGCACCGCCACTTCCCAGCAAATTAGGGACACTGTTGCTCCTGGGGTATCGGCGAGGACCATTCGCAACCGTCTCCATGAAGCTGGGCTACGGTCCCGCACACCGTTAGGCCGTCTTCCGCTCACGCCCCAACATCGTGCAGCCCGCCTCCAGTGGTGTCGCGACAGGCGTGAATGGAGGGACGAATGGAGACGTGTCGTCTTCAGCGATGAGAGTCGCTTCTGCCTTGGTGCCAATGATGGTCGTATGCGTGTTTGGCGCCGTGCAGGTGAGCGCTACAATCAGGACTGCATACGACCGAGGCACACAGGGCCAACACCCGGCATCATGGTGTGGGGAGCGATCTCCTACACTGGCCGTACACCACTGGTGAACGTCGAGGGGACACTGAATAGTGCACGGTACATCCAAACCGTCATCGAACCCATCGTTCTACCATTCCTAGACCGGCAAGGGAACTTGCTGTTCCAACAGGACAATGCACGTCCGCATGTATCCCGTGCCACCCAACGTGCTCTAGAAGGTGTAAGTCAACTACCCTGGCCAGCAAGATCTCCGGATCTGTCCCCCATTGAGCATGTTTGGGACTGGATGAAGCGTCGTCTCACGCAGTCTGCACGTCCAGCACGAACGCTGGTCCAACTGAGGCGCCAGGTGGAAATGGCATGGCAAGCCGTTCCACAGGACTACATCCAGCATCTCTACGATCGTCTCCATGGGAGAATAGCAGCCTGCATTGCTGCGAAAGGTGGATATACACTGTACTAGTGCCGACATTGTGCATGCTCTGTTGCCTGTGTCTATGTGCCTATGGTTCTGTCAGTGTGATCATGTGATGTATCTGACCCCAGGAATGTGTCAATAAAGTTTCCCCTTCCTGGGACAATGAATTCACGGTGTTCTTATTTCAATTTCCAGGAGTGTAGTTCGTTGCGTTTGGTCTGGGCGGACGTCACAAGACATACGTTTAAGTTGATCGTTGATTCCTTGACTCCGTTTTTTTCATTACAGAGAGAACCCAGCCCCCCCTTTTTTTTTTTTATTAAACACATTTTGTTCGTTTTCGTTCGTTGTGTCTGCTCTGCGCGGACGTCGAAAGACACCCGTTTCAGATCGTTGTTGATCTATTAACTCAGTTTTTTTATTACAGAGGGCAGCTAGCCCTCTGACCGAACACGCTGAGCTACCGTGGCGGCGTCAGCTGGGCTATCAAAGCGCGACTCACGACCCGTCCTCACAGCTTCAATTCTGCCAGGACCTCGTCTCCTACCTTCCAAACTTCACAGAAGCTCTTCTCCGAACCTTGCAGAACTAGCACTCCTGGAAGAAAGGATATTGCGGAGACATGGCTTAGCCACAGCCTAGGGGATGTTTCCAGAATGAGATTTTCACGCCGGCCGGAGTGGCCGCGCGGTTCTGGCGCTGCAGTCTGGAACCGCGAGACCGCTACGGTCGCAGGTTCGAATCCTGCCTCGGGCATGGATGTGTGTGATGTCCTTAGGTCAGTTAGGTTTAACTAGTTCTAAGTTCTAGGGGACTAATGACCTCAGCAGTTGAGTCCCATAGTGCTCAGAGCCATTTTTTGAGATTTTCACCCTCCAGCGGAGTGTGCGCTGATATGAAACTTCCTGGCAGATTAAGACTGTGTGCCGGACCGAGACTCGGATTCGGGATCTTTGCCTTTCGCGGACAAGTGCTGGGAATATAAAAAGGTCTTTTGTTGGAAACTTTGAAGGCGCTGACGAAAAGCAGCATAGACCAAATAACTGTTTAAGACTGGGTGAAAGCGCGTATAGGCCCTGTGCGTTAAAAATACTGAAAAGACCATTAGCGTCGTGATGCTTCACTCAAGCAGGAAGCTAAAAAGGCTGTAATATAGGCTAAACTTGTAAGTAGTGGTGCATAAAGTCACTTAGAACACCTAGATTGCCTGATGCAACTAATTGGAAGGAAGTTCTACCAATATTGCGACAGAATCACCTAACACAGCTGCTAAAACAACAGTGTAAAGACGTTTTTGAGATTTAAATTTATCCAAGTTGTATAGAACCGGATTGCGGCCAGCGACCGTATTATAAATTTATGAAATAATTTTTACTGCTTTAGTCACCTTTTTTAGTATTTATTAGCACGATGAGTTTTGGAGATTGTTGCGTATCAGCTGGATTACAGTTACGTATGCATTAATGTGAACTGTGATGAAGATTATTTGCTGGGTGTGCCAGTGAGGTTACGCATCGAAATTTAATGCTATACAGAAATATTCGTTTATTTTAATGTATGTTAAGTCCAACACAATTTAAATAAAGGCGTTAATGAAGTAATTCGAGCATGCCAGATATTAAGATATCTCCGCGCGGGGTGGCCGCGTGGTCTAAGAGGGTGTTGTCAGGGTTCGCGCGGCTCTCTACGTCGGAGGTTCGAGTCCTCCTTCGGGCATGGGTGTGTGTTGTCCTTGTTCAAAAATGTGTGAAATGTTATGGGACTTAACTGCTAAGGTCATCAGTCCCTAGCCTACACACTACTTAACCTACATTATCCTAAGGACAAACACACACACCCATGCCCGAGGGAGGACTCGGACCTCCGCCGGGACCGGCCGCACAGTCCATGACTGCAGCGCCCTAGACCGCTCGGCTAATCCCGCGCGGCTGTTGTCCTTAGCTTAAGTAATGCGTAAGCTTAGGGACCGATGACCTCAGCAGTTTGGTTCCATAAGACCTTACCACAAATTTCCAAAAATATTAAGATATACACTAAAATAAATGAATCTTTTTGTACAAGGTTACATTTCGGTGCATAAGCTCTTAGGTGCACACAGAAAATAACCTTCGTAATATCTCAGATGAATGTACACTTAACTGTAACGCAGATGTAGATGGGATTATTCTGCCTAAACGCGTTAGAAATATGGACTGAAGCAGTAAGAATTGTTTCGTAAGTTTAATGACCTTTATTTACAAAAGAATTAAAATTCCGTTCGGTACACAATAAAGAGTACACTCTAAGAAAAAAGAAAAGTGGAAAAAAGACATACACGAAGGAATTATCGGAATGGGACGGAAATCAGTAGAGGTGATATACAGGGCGATCAAAAAGTCAGTATAAATTTGAAAACTGAATAAATCACAGAATAATGTAGATAGAGAGGTACAAATTGACACACATGCTTGGAATGACATGGGGTTTTATTAGAACCAAAAAAATACAAAAGTTCAAAAAATGGCCGACAGATGGCGCTTCATTTGGTCAGAATAGCAATATTTAGCATAACAAAGTAAGCCAAAGCAAAGGTGATGTTCTTTACAGGAAATGCTCAATATGTCCACCATCATTCAGTATGGTGAGGCATTGGCGTCGGATGTTGTCTTTCAGTATCCCTAGAGATGTCGGTCGATCACGGTACACTTGCGACTTCAGGTAACCCCAAAGCCAATAATCGCACGGACTGAGGTCTGGGGACCTGGGAGGCCAAGCATGACGAAAGTGGCGGCTGAGCACACGATCATCACCAAACTACGCGCGCATGAGATCTTTCAAGCGTCTAGCAATATGGGGTGGTTCTTATAAAGCCCCATGTCATTCCAAGCATGTGTGTCAATTTTTACCTCTCTACCTACATTATTTCGTGGTTTATTAAGTTTTCAAATTTATACTGACTTTTTGATCACCCGGTATATGTGCAAACAAACAAATTATGACAGCTTCAGAAAAAGTGGATGATTTATCCAAGAGAAAGAGCTTCACAAATTTAGGAAGTCAATAACGCCTTGGTCCACTTCTGACTGGCCCTTACGCAGTTAGTTATTCGTCTTGGTGTTGATTGATAGAGTTGTTGATTCCTTCCTGAGGAATATCGTGCCAAATTGTGACCAGGTGGCGCGTTAGACCGTCAAAATCACGAGATGGTTGGAGGGCCCTCGCCATTATGCTCCAAACTTGCTCAACTGGGTGGAGATCTGGCGACCTTTCTGACCAAGGGAGGGTCTAGCAAGCACGTAGACAAACAGCAGAAACTCTTGTCGTGTGTGGGCGGGTATTATCTTGCTGAAATGTAAGCCGAGGATGGCTTGCCACGAAGGGCAACAGATCGTGGCGTAGAATACCGTCGACGTAACGCTGTTTTATAAGGGTGCGGCGAATAACATCCTTGATTTATCACTCCTGGTTGTCGAGCCGTATGGCGGGCGACAGGTTGCTATCCAACCGCTGTCCAGGACGTCTCTAGACACACCTCCGGCCTGTAATCTAATTTACTAACTGAATAGAGTAGATTTATCTTCCCTGATGAGTCCCACTTCGAACTGGCCCCTATGAACAACGAAGAGGTGTCTGCACCTGTGGGATACAAACCTGACTGTACGGTACATGTACATCACATCTACCGATTGTCGTCCCATTCAGATAGTTCCTTCACGATGCCTTTTTTTTCGTTTTGGAGTGGCTTCAATACGGTTATACATACAGCTTACAAGCATAAGATATGTACGCTAGCGGAAAAACCTCTGAGGGCGGGTCGTGAGTCAGTACTAGATGACTTAGTTGCTTAGAATACTGCATGCGAAAGGCAAAGTTCCTGGCGCAGCACAAATTTGGAATCTTCTAGGGAGTTTCTAAACTGTGTGCGTGCGCTCTCCGTTGCAGATAGAAATTCTGTAGGCATCAGAGAGAGTCCACACAAATCTACGTTTCGTGGTGCGGGGCAACAGGATTTACGGTAGTTGCAGCGACAACAGTCTGGGTGATGGACTGATCAGGCCTCGTAACAGTAACCACGAGTTGGTACTGCGGTTGGCTGAAAGCAACGTCGTGAATACAGTATGGTTTAGTGGCATTCTGTTGTGTTAAATATTTCGGACGTAAACTTGTCCTCCATTCATACATCCGGGTGGAGACTATTCACGAGGATGTTGTCCTCAGAATACTATATAAGGAAGTTCCGGCGAGATCGTGTACCAGCACTCTCACCTGAAGATGGCGGCCAGTTGGACCGCGGAAATATTGTGTCAATTTGACGTTATGATCCGGCTGCACACCCGAGAAGAATATTATATAAGGAACCCACAGACTGCGAAGAATAAAGTGGACGCACGGGAGCTTAATGAAGACTGCTCCAGAAAACTGACCCAACGTAGGCTATCCATTTAGGAAAGACTCTCTGATCGAAGTCTCTGACGAAACGAGATTTAGGCTAGTCAACTTTCTAACCAGAACGGTTAACATCAAGGCGCTTCACAGAAAATATTCGAAAGATTAAAATAAGGGAGCGGAGAGACTGGAGCGCCTCATTTCGCAGCAACCTGTTTCCCTTCATTCTAAAAGCAGACAGGCATCTATTTTCGGTTTCGTAACATTAAAGCGGGAGAAAGATGGAATACACAAATCGTTATCATACCGGAAACACTTGTTGAAGAACACCGCATCTCTGTGAGATGTTGACACTAATTATCTTCACTTTGCAAGTTGACGTTCCAGTGAAAGAAATTATTCTACACTGGACTAGGCGTTGTATACCGAACAGTTTTGTTCAGTTGACTGGAAAGAGGCAAAGGAAGTTGCGGAACATCTATCGCTTTCGGGGAAAACATTGTTCCATTGTAACTCACATAACTAGAGCAAGTGGATCTAAGACCAAAACATCGAAACTCTGCTGCACAAACTGATGACAGTATACGTAGTTAATGGCATGATATCATCATCTGCAAGCAATTAACAGCTGTTTCCAGTTATCACCACACACAACATGGACAGGATTAATACTGAGAAAGCCGGCCGAAGTGGCCGTGCGGTTAAAGGCGCTGCAGTCTGGAACCGCAAGACTGCTACGGTCGCAGGTTCGAATCCTGCCTCGGGCATGGATGTTTGTGGTGTCCTTAGGTTAGTTAGGTTTAACTAGTTCTAAGTTCTAGGGGACTAATGACCTCAGCAGTTGAGTCCCATAGTGCTCAGAGCCATTTGAACCAATACTGAGAAATACTCAGCGCATACGTAACGGAACAGCTTTTGGGGCTTAGTGACTTCGATGGAACAAAGGGTATTGTGTTTTGAGCCGTCGAAATCTACCTAATGCTCGCCGGTTTTGGGGTGAATGAAGTACGCGCGTTGGTCAAAGACTGCTTCTAGCAACATCTCATTGGCCTGAAAATAATCACAGGATTATACACAGTCGACGTCGATCGCATCACTCTCGATACTCTGTACACATCGAGCTCGTCATCACATTAACAGATACTCTAACGCTAGGCTGAGACATGCTGTCCCAGAGATAAATTAAAAAATAGTTCGAATCCCCTTGATTCAGACCCAAGTTTTAAGCAAACGCTTCAACTGGAAAACTGAGACCAAATCTTTCCAGTTAGGGTCCTTTCCTGCCCCAACGCCAGCTCGTCTGGTATTTGCCCAGAGTAGATTTCTGCTCTGTAATGGGTTCGACCGCGGTAGATAACGAAAAGTGTAAAAGAGGCTCCGCTGGATGGGAGACGTTTATGAAACGTGGTTTTCTACTGCGTTGGTTTAGGGCAGTGGTTCCCACCCTGCGGATAATTACCCCTTAAGGACTGAAGACCACAACAACAACAAGGGGTAAAAACGAGTTTTTCCTTAGAAGTAAAAAAGAATATGGGTTCAATAGTGTTTAGGTTTTGAAAATGAATTGTTTTAAAAAATCATTATTATCATCATCATCACTATTTCGTAAAACTGTAATACTAAATGCGTAAGTTACCAATAATCACGTTTTTTATTTCAGATACTAGCATTAATCTGTGGTGCTACAGAAGAATGTTGAAGATTAGGTGGGTAGATCACGTAACTAATGAGGAGGTATTGAATAGGATTGGGGAGAAGAGAAGTTTGTCGCACAACTTGACTAGAAGAAGGGATCGATTAGTAGGACGTGTCCTGAGGCATCAAGGGATCACAAATTCAGCATTGGAGGGCAGCGTGGAGGGTAAAAATCATAGAGGGAGATCAAGAGATGAATACACTAAGCAGATTCAAAAGGATGTAGGTTGCAGTAGGTACTGGGAGATGAAGGAGCTTGTACAGGATAGATTAGCATGGAGAGCTGCATCAAACCAGTCTCAGGACTGAAGACCACAACAACAACAACAACTAGCATTAACGTGTGAGAAATGCGGAGGACGTAACAGCTTGCGAATAAAATGTATGAACAATCTGTTCTTTGTTCCTCACATAATTCTCCTGCTGCACATAAACTATAGTGTACACACTTAGACTTGGTTTATTTTAAAATGGGCCGCAAGGGGTGAGTGAAGCAAGTGTCACTAGGGGGAGGAGCGGTGCAGAGGAAGCACGTTTGGCAATAAGTGTCTACCATCAATGTGGATAATTAGCTTTCTTTTCTGAGGAGGAGTTGTAGGTAACACTCGCAATGCACTGAGAATTGCTTTATCTTTCTATAAGAATAAATACACGCGTTATTGACTTGCTCAGTTTGTGAAGTTCTTTCGCTTCAATAAATCATCCAGTTTTTTTTAAAAAATTGTAATCATTTATTTGTATGTACATCATATTTACTGATTTCCGTCATATTCGGATAATTTCTCCGTGGTGTATCTTTTTTTGTGTTAGAGTATATTTCACCATACCGTGAGCCCTCGCAGCTGCAATCGTAGAGATCATCATCATCATCATTATTCTGCACTAGGGCAGGTCTTCGCGTATAGCTCTCAATGCAGTCCTGTCATTTTCTACCCTTTTCGTTTTCCCATAATTGTTTCTTATCCTTATACTATCCACCTTCTTGTATCTTCCATGCCCTTTTCTTCTTCTTCGGCCGGCCGAAGTGGCCGTGCGGTTAAAGGCGCTGCAGTCTGGAACCGCAAGACCGCTTCGGTCGCAGGTTCGAATCCTGCATCGGGCATGGATGTTTGTGATGTCCTTAGGTTAGTTAGGTTTAACTAGTTCTAAGTTCTAGGGGACTAACGACCTCAGCAGTTGAGTCCCATAGGGCTCAGAGCCATTTGAACCATCTTCTTCTTCTTTTTCTTCTTCTTCTGCTCACCGTCCCTTCCAAAGCATCCACCAATAAACAATCTCTTCTCATCCAGCGTCCAAGCCAATTGTGTTTCCTCTTCCCGGCTGCCCACTTTCTCTCTCATGCCACACTCTTCTCAAAAATGGTTCAAATGGCTCTGAGCACTATGCGACTTAACTTCTGAGGTCATCAGTCGCCTAGAACTTAGAACTAATTAAACCTAACTAACCTAAGGACATCACACACATCCATGCCCGAGGCAGGATTCGAACCCGCGACCGTAGCGGTCGCTCGGCTCCAGACTGTAGCGCCCAGAACCGCACGGCCACTCCGGCCGGAGCACTCTTCTCAGCAACTCCTCATTTCTCACTTTGTCTACCCGTTTTATCCATTTCATCCTCCACCTAGTCCACATCTCAAATGTTTCTATTCTTCTGTCTTCCTCTTTCTTCAGTGTTCATGCCTCAGCTCCGTATATCGTAATGCCACGCTCCGTACGAAGGACTTCGCCAATCTCTTCCTTAGGTCGCTGTCCATTCACCCACATAGAAACGTTCACTTCTTAGCAGATGATGACTCTTTGGCGACTGCTGTGTTTCCACCTTCTTATCACATCACATATCGCCCATAATAATGCTTCCCAGATACCTGAAACCACTAGCTTGTTCTATAACTTACCGTCCTAACTTTATAGTTGTTCTTACTTTTCTTGCACTTATCACCATTCATTTTGTCTTTCTCTTATTAATTCTCATATCGAATTTCTCACAGGTCTTATTTAATTATTTTAACATTTCAGTCATAATCTTTTGCTCTACGCCAATAACACCATACCATCCGCAAATCGAATACATTCTATCCTCCTACCACCAGCCTGAACTCGCCTACTTTGTTTTAAATATTTCTGAATAATATGGTCCTAATACATGTTGGTGTTGGGGAGATACAGCAACATTGCCTCACACCACTTCCAATTGTGCTTCCCTCTGTCATCTCATTCCCAAACTGTACTCTTTCTGCTCAATCCATTATAATTCTTTAAGCACGCTGTTTGATTAAATCCTCATGTCTGAACATTATTTGTTTCTGCTCGACAGAAAAGCGTACTGCCTGCGCTCCTGCACTTAATTTCATCCGACTATGGCGTGCATATGCCCGCGTCGAACTGGGGAATGGAAGCCTCGCCGCAGCATCGAAAAGAGAAGAGCTAATTGCAGTACCACTATGCGAGACGGGATTGATTTTGAAGATGAGATTGCTTCTCCGAAATGAAATTACGCTGCGGCAGAAAGACGCGGCCCTGTGATCCGCAAAGAGCCCGGGTGTTGCCAAAAACGCTGCCGCCGTGCGTCACGTACCGGCCTCGTGTGTGGCGCCATTACGACGCTTGGCGGCCACTATTACTACCCCCCTCCACTCCCTCAGCCACTCCACTCCATTCCATTCCATGACCGCCGCCTAATTAGTGTATTCCGTAGTCGGAGTCGCTCGACTTCCCAATTACGATGCATTAGTTCCCTACATGGCCGCTGAACGACTGTGCATTGGCTTGCCCTGTAAAGAGAAGCTGCAGCCTGCTGTCACAGCAAAGCAAGATCTATACGGCGATGCTGTTAAGTCCAGGAGAAGTACAACGATAGCTTCATTCCCACAGCGCTAAGCAGACAGTTCCTGCATTTTTTGTTGCCCGTCAAGCATTACAATATACAGGGTGCTCAGAAAAAGTAGTCCGTGTTTGAAGATGTGGTAGAATGGACTAAAACAAGAGAAAATGGCCAGAAAACATGGGTTTAAAATACACTCCTGGAAATTGAAATAAGAACACCGTGAATTCATTGTCCCAGGAAGGGGAAACTTTATTGACACATTCCTGGGGTCAGATACATCACATGATCACACTGACAGAACCACAGGCACATAGACACAGGCAACAGAGCATGCACAATGTCGGCACTAGTACAGTGTATATCCACCTTTCGCAGCAATGCAGGCTGCTATTCTCCCATGGAGACGATCGTAGAGATGCTGGATGTAGTCCTGTGGAACGGCTTGCCATGCCATTTCCATCTGGCGCCTCAGTTGGACCAACGTTCGTGCTGGACGTGCAGACCGCGTGAGACGACGCTTCATCCAGTCCCAAACATGCTCAATGGGGGACAGATCCGGAGATCTTGCTGGCCAGGGTAGTTGACTTACACCTTCTAGAGCACGTTGGGTGGCACGGGATACATGCGGACGTGCATTGTCCTGTTGGAACAGCAAGTTCCCTTGCCGGTCTAGGAATGGTAGAACGATGGGTTCGATGTACGGTTTGGATGTACCGTGCACTATTCAGTGTCCCCTCGACGATCACCAGGGGTGTACGGCCAGTGTAGGAGATCGATCCCCACACCATGATGCCGGGTGTTGGCCCTGTGTGCCTCGGTCGTATGCAGTCCTGATTGTGGCGCTCACCTGCACGGCGCCAAACACGCATACGACCATCATTGGCACCAAGGCAGAAGCGACTCTCATCGCTGAAGACGACACGTCTCCATTCGTCCCTCCATTCACGCCTGTCGCGACACCACTGGAGGCGGGCTGCACGATGTTGGGGCGTGAGCGGAAGACGGCCTAACGGTGTGCGGGACCGTAGCCCAGCTTCATGGAAACGGTTGCGAATGGTCCTCGCCGATACCCCAGGAGCAACAGTGTCCCTAATTTGCTGGGAAGTGGCGGTGCGGTCCCCTACGGCACTGCGTGGGATCCTACGGTCTTGGCGTGCATCCGTGCGTCGCTGCGGTCCGGTCCCTGGTAGACGGGCACGTGCACCTTCCGCCGACCACTGGCGACAACATCGATGTACTGTGGAGACCTCACGCCCCACGTGTTGAGCAATTCGGCGGTACGTCCACCCGGCCTCCTGCATGCCCACTATACGCCCTCGCTCAAAGTCCGTCAACTGCACATACGGTTCACGTCCACGCTGTCGCGGCATGCTACCAGTGTTAAAGACTGCGATGGAGCTCCGTATGCCACGGCAAACTGGCTGACACTGACGGCGGCGGTGCACAAATGCTGCGCAGCTAGCGCCATTCGACGGCCAACACCGCGGTTCCTGGTGTGTCCGCTGTGCCGTGCGTGTGATCATTGCTTGTACAGCCCTCTCGCAGTGTCCGGAGCAAGTATGGTGGGTCTGACACACCGGTGTCAATGTGTTCTTTTTTCCATTTCCAGGAGTGTACAAACGTTCAGAGCTACGATAACTTGTTCGTATTCGCTACTGCGAAAAATATCTCTTCCACTGCAAGCTCTTTGCTATTACGATCGACGTACAGGATGCAGTAAACAAATGAGAACACGTGTTATTGTGCTACAGTGAAACAGCCGAGCTTCTGATGTAATCTGCTTGCTATCACACACGACCTGCACTATTGAGCCATGGCTAAAGGAGGTGCTCATTATCGTGTCCATTAACAGTAAGGTATACTGCTGTCCGACGGAGTAGGCAATCACGCACGCTTTGGAAAATTCCAAGCTGGTAACGGATGTGCTGGCAGGCAATCATGACGCGTTCCTGTAGTGTTTGTACATCAATAATAGGACTCGCGTATATACAAAAATTTCAAGTGTCCGCACAACCAAAAACCCAGTGAACTAAGAACGGGGGAACATGCTGGCCGAGGTACTTTTGTACCTGCCCAGCCAATCCATTGACCGTTAAATGTATGTATGACGCTAATGGAAATTCCAGGATAGAGCAATATTTAAGGTAAACGCACTCATCTATAGCGGATGACGCGTGTAGCACAGTAACAGCATCCACACTACCTTCGACTTCGAGCACTAGCTCTTTTTTCAGCCGTAGCACACACAGTCACACGCAGAACCACACGGACATTTCGGAAGAAAATGGACTGGTCTTCCATCATGTACGAACCACATCTCCAGCCGTTTTTGGAATGTGTAATGACACAATTAAATAAAGACAGTAACGTACATTTCAATACATTCGCTTTTATGACATTAAGACACATCATAAATTTTATTCGTATATCTCTAAATGAGTGTTGTGTCGTCTTCGTCATCATCATTCATTCCCATTACGGTCGAGGAAGGCAACGGCAACGGCAAACCACCTCCATTAGGACCTTGCCTAGTACGGCGGTGCGGGTCTCCCGCATCGTTCCCCTACGCTCTGTCAAGAAGCATGGGACTTCATTTCCATTTTTCCATCTCTGAACTTCAATTCATGGCGGAGTTTTGGGTATTTGAAATTAGGCGTCAGTATTCTATGAATGTAACAAGTAACGCCATCTGTTAGAATCTTAAAGAACTATTTGCACGAGTTTTATAATTTTCCTGGCTAAAGAAACTCGCAAAGGCTGATATTATTTTCGCGATTAATTCTTTCAAACGATTAATGATGTTGAAACCTTTAAATATGTAGTGAAAGGAAAAGCAGCATGTATAACAAATTTAACACAGCGTATGGGAGCCGCGCTAGGCTGAGAGTTTTTTTGTAATAGCTTTCAGAACAGTTGAAAGTCTGTAGCAGTTGATGGCTGTGAGAAGTGCTCGAAGTATTGCAGCAACAAGGAATGCACAAGGGAAATTTACCTGGAACATGGCAATAACGGGAATGTTAAAAAGGATAGGTACGACACTATGGAATCATTGATGTGATATTGCCATAAAATGAACGATGCAGGACATGAAGGTTATTTGCTACTGTTCTTTGTAAAGTGCAGTTTCCCAAGAAATGAGAATCTTTTCGTTATGAATGTAGGCAATACCGTCCATTAAAATGGATCCATGTGTTACTTGACTATTTTTCTAACCCACTTTCATAAAACATTTGGCACTGAATCAAATAGAACGTACTATTCTGCCATTGCAGTAAACCGATAGAGTCAAAAACTGCACGGTATTCCTTGAACAGTATTTTTCCGTGTACTTGAATTTTGTTATAGCACGGCATTGGCTAGTCTGATGCCCACGGTCATATTTTTGCGTAGATCTGTACTACTAAATTACAAAATCCCGACAGATGTATTATAAATTGTACCTCCTCTAGCAAGACAAGCAAGTCGTTTGGTACGAACAGACTATACCTTGCAACAGTCAACGTGTTTGGTATGTGTTAGTCGTAGTACCAAAAAGCTTGCAATAGAAGAGATCGTTTCACAGTAGTGAAGATGAACAAGAGCTCATAGCGCTTAAGGTACGCTTTTTAGAGCCCATGTTTATTGGAGATTTTTCCGTTGTTTTGGTCCATGCTACCACCTCTAAAAATATGGAATACTTCTTTTTAACAATCCGGGTATTAATGATCTAGCGCATAATGTTAGAGTTTCTGTGGGATTATTCTCGTGCGCTGCTGTGGTCTGTAGGAAGGTTGCAATGCCAAAAAGGCGAGATGATTTGTAGAAAATGGACGTTTTGGTGCAGGGACTGGTTGTTGAGCATGAATGTAAATGAATGTTATGTATTTTGCATAGAATAGTCGAAGCGGGTTCGTAACTGTTTGATTTCAATACCAAAAATACTCATTAGTAACCATTCAGAGTGACTTGAACTGAAATGGCTACAGGTGACAAATTGTAGGAAAAGCAACGGCCAGGTGAGATTAATTGGAAGAATCTTAAGGAAATGTGATTTAACCACAAAAGAAGTATGCAAAGGGTGTTTACGCGGAAAAGAAAAAACGAAATCCCTGATTTCCCAGTTAAAAATACACTTTTCCTCGTGTGAAAATACACTTTTCCCGGGCAAAAGTACATTTTTCCCAGTTAAGTGACAATATACTTTCCCTCGGAGTTGTAAAACTTATCAATCCTTTGAATAGTGAAGGTCTCATACACCGTCATGGAACTTCTCGGTACTTTAGGAAACGAAACAAAAAAAAAAATACTTTTATAAAAATCTTTCATGTGCGTTAAAATTTACACTGCATATTTTTGTATTAAGAAAGTATAAACACAAATTCCACCAAATACAGCACGGTCGCTTACGAAGCACTGAACTCTAGATTGCGACGCGCTTTTGTCAGCCAGTTACAGTTCATGCATGTCATGCGATCTCTCCAGCCAATGACAGTACATATTCCGAGCACAGCAACATCACTAAGTAGCGCGAACACACAAATAAAGAAGTTAATGGTTTAATTTAATATGTAGTCATATAGCTACAAGAAAAGTTGAGCGTTCACATATAATATTGATCATCAAAAAGTTTTTGCTGTTTTTTTTCCTAGGGTATGGTTACGCAAGATCCTGAGTGCAAAGCTTTAACTGCAGCAGCTGAATATTTCTGACGAGCACGATTATAAATTTCACTGCTGTCCACCGAATTTTTCGTAGGTTACTTGGTCGAATGAATGTTCCGTCTAGCACTTACTTTTCCATAGAAAAGCCAATTAGGGGTGTAATTGCTGAGGAACTCACTTCGCACTACTTTTTGAAGTATGTTTATACTTTTTGCCATCGTTATTGCATAACTTATAATCTATGAAAGAACTAAAATAAATATGACAAATTAAACTTGAAACTAGGCCCTTTTTAACGTCTCAGCCTTTTAAAATATATCAAATACAAATGTGGCAGCAAAATTTTAAGTATTGACGTAAATGGCTGGTATTTTGGGCCCGAAATTTTTCTAAGTGCATGGTCCTCAACTTTAAATTTTTGTATGAGCTTTATTTAAGAATTTCGTCACACATTCTCGCACGTAACACAGTTCGTGTTGCTTAAAAGGAAATTTACTTGGAAAGTAACGCTTCTCAAACGACCATTCGCAATATTTTCCGGTGACATGTTAGGAATGCAAACAGTTGTGACGTCACGCACATCGAAACAACGTCCACGAGAAAGACGCATTGAAAGCAGTTTGTTGTTACGACGTATTGCATAGTCCTTGGCACATTTTGCGGCGCTTATGTGTGCACTGTGTTTCGTTGTTGTGAATGGCGAATTTTCTTTGCAGCTGAAGTTTTATTTAGGTGTTATTCTCTCGTTTATGCTTTATAGCTGCATTATTATTCTGCAGTAGCGGGCTAAAGTAAAATTCTTTGTAACATTATCAGTTCTTACCAGTCAGAACTACAAAAATTTAGCCGAAAACTAAACAATGAAAAATTCTCGGAATTCTAAAAAAATCCCGCGGTTTTCCCAGACTTCTCCTGGATTTCCCGGTGTCTCGGGGCGTATATATCATGATTACAAAACACTTGTTCTAACGATTCTCGAGTATTTCTAGGAGCCTCACCAGGTTGAATTAATAGAAGAGATAAGAAAAATCCAACGAAAAGCGAAGCGTTGCATCACTGGATCGATTAGACGACGCGGGAGCGCTAGGGACGTAGTCAGCGTACTCCGGTCACAGACGCTAAAACAAAGGCCCTGTGAATCGCAGAGAAGTGTACTGTTGAGAAGACCAGGAGAGTACGTTCCAGCAAGAGTCGGACGACACATTACTTCCACCGACAGAAGTCTCGCAAAATGTCCACGACGAGAAAATGAGAGGTTAGAGCCCATAACGGAGATTCATCGACAATTATTCCATTTGCGAATGGAGCAGGGAAAGGGGGAGGGGGAGAGATAGTGGTATTAAAAGTAGAGATTATGAGTGTAAACGTAGATGTAGATTATGGTTGTGATGTTTACAGTGAGCTGTTCGAAGAACAGTTATTTCCCCATTCTGCGTCCATGCTACAGATGGTTCTCAAATTGTTGAGAGTTAGACAGTCCCTCAAGGGAAAACATCATCATTACAGACGTAACAGCTTCCTACTCGTAATATGCGGGATATTAACTAAAATTATCACCAACCACAAAGAAAAAAAAAAAGAAACATTGCGTTTTAACCACGCAAAGGAAGAAGCTGACTTCAGAACAGTATTTTTCATTTGGAAGGTGTGAACTGTATTACAAATCGGAGTAATGTGTATGGATTAGCGCTTTGTGTAGGATTAATAGATTTTGATGAAGTTTTTTACTTAGTTTCAACGAAATCAACACTAACAGCCATGATAAACAAGGCATTAATTTAACTTTTGTTAGAGTGTTGAACAATTCATACGGCACTACCACAGCTTCTATTAGACTTCATCAGGGTAGTGATATATTAATAATCTATAGACGTTCAGGCAAGCAGATTTCATATCAACGCAACTATTCTCAGCGCCCTAGAGGAAGTTTTCAGATATCTAAGCTGTGAAAACTGAGAGGGTGCACGTGATAATGGAACGTATCTCAGCTAGCTTCGTTTCACAGATGATGTTATGGTTATGAAATAAGTTACAAAGGATTGAAAATAAATTATAACACTAAATTAGTGAAAACAACAGCTGTGTTTACTACTAGTTTTGACTCGTAAACAAAGAGACCTGGCCGTCCACTGTGAAAATCCATTTGAAAAACATTTTGGAAATTATTAGGAGAGGTAGGAAAAACTAATGGATCAGGGAACAGGAAAAGAAGCCGTAATTACGACTGTTATGAAAGAGAGTTGATTGGACGTGTAGCCAGACGAATGGATGGTTGATTGACTAAAGAACTTATTGCTTGATTCAGAGAGACAAGACAGACTACGACCCTAATGAAGGTAGGCAGATGCCATTCGAAAACACGCAGAAACAACGTGGATGAGTGTAGTTAAAAACGGTAATGCAGGGAAAAGTCTTTTGAAGCACTTTATTAGGCAATGAATGTCAAATGGCTGAAGAAAATGATGACAATGATCGGCTCAAACTAAACATTAACAGAACAAACACACTGCTTTAATCTCAGTTATATACAAGATATATGTACTTTAAGGGTGTTGTACAAATAACAATTATTCAACCGTATCCTTATCAATAATGTCTGAGCCGGCCGCTGTGGTCGTGCGGTTCTAGGCGCTTCAGTCCGGAACCGCGCGACTGCTACGGTCGCAGGTTCGAATCCTGCCTCGGGCATAGATGTGTGTGATATCCTTAGGTTAGTTAGGTTTAAGTAGTTCTAAGTTCTAGGGGACTTATGACCTCAGATGTTAAGTCTCATAGTGCTCAGAGCCATTTGAACCATTTGAATAATGTCTGAATCTTTACGAAAATCACCTCAAGAAATTATTTACGATAAGTGAAATTAGAAATTGTTGCATGTAATCGAAAGGGAATGAGAGCCAGAACCGAGATCGTTGAATTCGGATCTCCAGCTTAGGAACGAAAAGCAAACCGGCCACTACCTCCTTTAAATGAACTGTTTTAGGCAAATCACGTAAACCCTACCGAACTAACACTTTGCTTGCCCATAGCCGTCTTTGATCCTAGCGGCACAGTAGATTTTCGTCGCCAGAATTTGGTCGTTATTGGGGAAGAGAGGAATTAGCATACAGGTTGTGAACAGTAATCAATGCGTCGACTACTGGATTTCTTCAAAATAATTCCAAATACTGACAACGGCAACTCCTTACCGCAGTTCCCTCAGTGGTAAGTTGGCCCAACGTAGAGTCCATCAAAAACTGAACGCAGATCAAGCATGAAAACAGGAAGAAGCAAATTAGAAACAGTGAATTGTCCTGGAAGAAGAAGCACTGTAAAGAGCAGCCTGAACTAACAACGGCGTCGTGGGTAAGTGGTCATGGTGTTGGACTGCCAAGCGAGTGAGTGTGTCATTTATTGTTTGTTTTTTGTTCATAATATTATGAACTGTCCGTCCGGTCATTGAAATGTTTGTTCTGTCTCAATCATGGTAGTTGTCATACTATACATTGGATATACCGGGTGGCGCACGAAGTGTGTTACCAACTGTTTCTTTCACAATTTACGGCGCACATTAGATATCCCGCTGGGATCTCTACAGCAGTACCAGCAGAGCTTGGAAAAACAAATGAGTTACGAAATGACGTGTAATTCACGATACTGCCGCTAGGAGACTAGTAAGCAGCAATGGCTGACAATGGAAGACTGACGACACAGCAACGATCGGCAATTGTGCTACTTTTTCATGAAACGAAAAGCCTTGTTGTGACTCAGAGGCGTTTTCGACAACAGTTTAACACACGATGGGTCCCTTGCAAGAAGACAATCCACTGAAAACCCACAAGTGCTTCATGAACGACAATATTATGCTCTGAGGATTACAGCGTGGGCAGCAATTTCCAGTCACGGACTTATTGGACTCTTTTTCTTTGAAGAAACTGTGAATAGCGAGCGTTATTTGAGCATGCTTCGCAATAGCTTCATTCCACAGCTTCTTGCTACTGCCTTGCCCTTCAACACGCAGTGGTTCATGCAAGATGGAGCAAGGCTATTTCACTCAGGTTTCCAGGTCGCTTCAATGACGAACAAAATTGGCCCCCCAATAGTCCAGACCTCAATTCATGTGACTTTTTCTTTGGGGGTACCTAAAGGAAAAAAATTTCCCGAAACGTCCATGTGATTTAATGGAGCTCAGAAGACTTATCCTTCAAGCTTGCAGTGGAATTACGGAAGACATGTGCCGTAGGGTAATCACTAACTTCAGTGTTCGTTTGAAGGAAGTTAGGAAACGAAATTGTGGACATATTGAGCATGTGCTGAGTTAGAACAAATCTCCATGGACGGCTCTTCATTGTAGTATATGTTCCTTTAAGATTGTATTGACAATAAAGTTTATATTAAAAAACAGAATGGTAACACATTTCGTGCGCCACCCTGTAGAATATGAGTCATGTGGTAAGAATACGTTACCGTCGCAAGTAAATGAGATGAATAGCGAGAGCAGGCGAGATACCACATAGACGTGTCACAGAAATGAAAACAACAAATAAATGGGTGTGAACTATGTTACAAGGAATTCAAAAGTCAAGATTTCCAAAACGGAAAGCAACAAGAAAAACGTTAAAAACATGTTTTGACAGAGCACAGAGAAACTGTGTGGTTGTGAAACTGTTGCGTTCCTTGGGAGTGATCACATTCACATTCATAAGAACACATGGATCGGGGAAAGAGGCATATTCCGCTCACTCACCAGTCGTACAAATTAGGTATGTTGATAAGAGATTTCTATCATGACACGCAGGGCCCTCTTAACACAAAATCTGAGGGGGGTGCGATGGGGAGCTTCCGCTGCGAGCATTTCTTCTTATTTTTAAATGAGGAATCCGATCCCTATATCACCTTCTATTTTTGATTCATGCTGTACGAAATGTGTGTGGCCTCTTCCCATTTACGAGCCACATTAGATACCCTGCTCGAGACGGTTTTAATTACGCAGCTAGTAACGACACACACACACAAAACGTCTGTGCTAAACATCTCAGTCACCGCATTAGCCTCTACGTACTGGAAATAAACATTCCTTATTTTCAGCCATCGTTCCGTGTAAATTAGCTGCTCAAAACTTTCTTGTATTGCGACTTCCGACACGTATGAGTTGCGAATAACGCGCACGAAAGTTGCAGTAATCTGAGAACGTGACCTCCTCCGTCACGGCCGTACATAAACACGGAGCAGAGCAGACCACTCGACGCAGAGAGACTGTTTGTTGTTTTTTCATCGGGGCAGTGGTCATCCAGAAGAGGCCCGCGGAATAAATCCGAGGTGAAATGTGTGGCGGCTGGAACACAGCCGCGCACACGAGCGCCTCGCCACGCCGCGTCGAGTCGAGATTTTTACTGCCGCCTGCTAATCGCTCGCAATCAGCGTTTCGCAATCTGATGCCGGCCGGCGGCGGAACCTGTTGTGGGCCGCTGTTGATTTCCTGCTCGCACCGCCGCGGACAGCACGTGGCGAAGTCTCTGACGCCGACCCGACAAGCAGCATTGTTGTATCTATCACTCCCCCGAGCGCTTCTTTTCAGTTTTTTCACTTTCAAATCTTGCTCAGAAAATATGAAATATAATGTATAAGATTTGTCTGCAAAGTTCGGTGGATTCCCTCGGAAAATAAAGGAAATAACTGTTACAAAACAAAATACCTTCACTGGCCTTCAAAGTAATCAACCGCAGTCACAACAGACTCCTGACGTCGGTTGTAAAAGCTGATGGAAACAGCAAACGCTTCTCGTGGTATCCCTCAAAGCACCGTGGTCACGCGTCGTTGGGTATCCACAACGTCTACGTCCTCAACTTTCTCGCTCAACGTAAGGTGTCTGTTTTCCAGCGCCCTCTTTATTCTACAGATTTGGTGCCGGGCAGACTTACTTTTTAGAATGAGATTTTCACTCTGCAGCGGAGTGTGCGCTGATATGAAACTTCCTGGCAGATTAAAACTGTGTGCCGGACCGAGACTCATACTCGGGACCTTTGCCTTTCGCGGACAAGTGCTCTACCATCTGAGCTACCCAAGCACGACTCACGCCCCGTCCTCACTGCTTTACTTCTGCCGGTACCTCGTCTCCTACCTTTTAAACTTTACAGAAGCTCTCTTGCGAACCTTGCAGAACTTGCCCGCGAAAGACAAAGGTCCCGAGTTCGAGTCTCGGTCCGGCACACAGTTTTAATCTGCCAGGAAGTTTCAGACTTTTTTTTTGTTTCCCCGCCTCAAATTAGCCCTGAAAGGCCTACGCTTCGCAGACGTTGCGGGTGACCACAGCGCTTCGAAGTCTGCAACACCTACACAACCGATGTCAGAAGTGTGTTTCAGCTAATAGTGATAACTCCGCAGGCAGGTATAGCTATTTTGTTTGCGACTCCTGTTTCCTTCATTTTCTATGATTATTCACCGAGCTTTTCAGATGTACTTTGAACTTAAATATTGATCTGTATTCTATAATTATTATTAAAAGTATACAGATCAAGACATTTAATTGATTGACCATGAAAGAAAGAATTCCACAATTTCTGCAGCAGTGCAACTTTTTATGCGCAAAATAGCTAGGCCCTGAAGAGATTACATTTTTGACTCTTCATTTGCATGGCTAGCAGCAGAATATTTGTCAGAATATTTCAACTGTCCCTCAGATTACTGAATAAGTTTTTCTTAATTATTCTGATTACTTTCAAGCAATTAAAGTTCTTTTTTTCAAAATTAAACCCTACGCTGGTCACTTTGATATCCTATTTGCCGATTTCCGATTCTTTGTTTGGCTGTGACTATTCGGGCAAATATCAGTTTCGTAATTTCTAGGGAGTCTAGTTTTCGCCCCTCTCAAACATTTGACCAAAAATATTTCCCATCACGCGGTTTTGACCAAGATTTTCGGGAGATTTTCCTTTGGTGCAAAGGCAGCAAACTTGAGTTGGTAATCCCCTCCCTAACAATTCCAAGTCAGACTCCCTTTGCGTCACCAATAGCTCACCTGGTAGTTTGTTGCCAAGTCCCAAACTCTCATGTGAGTCCTTATTAGAACAGCCCGCCACAGGTTTGGCTACGCAAGTCATACAACGGTATTTTTTCCCATTGATGGCATACAGCAACGAGTTGTCAAGATCAGCTGATACGCTTCTGTTCGGAAGTTGTTCTGTATATTTATGTTATGCCAAGTGGCGCGAGATTTAGGCCAGTGATTTCGAATTTTGGAGTGGCGGGGTTCAAGTACCCATTCGGCCACGAATTCCTCAATTTTCCCGACATCGCTTAAGTCAAACGCAGGCATTATTCTATGGCCATCGTTGTCCATTCCGAGCTTGAAGTTCGTATCTAATGATTCCGTCATTCACATGACGTTCTAATTTTTTTCCTTCTTTATAACTGCAGTAACTGTCGCTATTGCATTAATATGGTTTCCGGCGTAGACGTTCGCGCCCGTCGTGAAATATTGGATAAAATGCAATCTGACGCGGAAAATGAATTTTTATCTCAATTTTACATCGTGTGCAAGTAATGGAATTAACGTGTACTCTTTCAAAGCGGGTGCAAGCAGCGCAGCTTGAAGTACTGACAGAAAAAAAAGGAGATAAAGACAGCCGACGGGAGTTTGAGGCGGAGAAAAATGAACAAGTGGAGCAAGAGCCGCCTGATGAATGTTTTCCTCTCAACAGCGGCCACGGCGAACACGCTTTTAACATAGAAAAACTTTTGAGATAATGAGTAAAACAAGAATTTAATATGTAGTTCAACAGAAAATACCTTGTTCTTCTATTTATTATTTAATTAAAGACCTGTTTTGAATTTTAAAAAAAATAATTCTTCAGCTATTCCATGTTACCTAACCTGACACAAAAAACATTATCCTGTTTCAAGAAATAATGTATTTAACCAGCTTGTTCCTTCTTCGTAGTACTATTCAGACGAGTGACCCAGAATTTTGCTTTGCCGATGCCGCCGTCTTAAACCTTGTGAATCGGCAGCAGTGCATCTACACTGCGGCGGCAGAGGTCATGGGGTGGTGATATGCACGTAGACAGATGGCGGTAGTATTGCGTACACAAGGTATAAAAGGGCATTGGAGGAACTGTAATTTTTACTCAGGCGATTCATGAAGATTGCCGCCGTGATTATGGCCGCATTACGTGAATTGACAGTCTTTGAACACGGAATGGTAGTTGTAGTTAGACGTATGAGACATTCCATTTCTGAAATCTTCAGGGAATTCAATATTCTGGGATCCAAAGTGTCAAGAGTGTGCCGAGAATATCAAATTTCAAGCAGTAGCTCTCACGACGGACAACAACAGTGGCCGACGGCCTTCACTTAACGACTGAGAGCAGCGGCGTTGGCCGGCCGGTATGGCCGTGCGGTTAAAGGCGCTTCAGTCTGAAACCGCGTGACCGCTCCGGTCGCAGGTTCGAATCCTGCCTCGGGCATGGATGTGTGTGATGTCCTTAGGTTAGTTGGGTTTAATTAGTTCTAAGTTCTAGGCGACTGATGACCACAGCAGTTAAGTCGCATAGTGCTCAGAGCCATTTGAACCAGCAGCGGCGTTTGCGTAGAGTTGTCAGTGCTAAGAGATAAGAATCACTGCGTGAAATAACCGCAGAAATCAATGTGAGACGTTCGACTAAGGTATCCGTTAGGACGGTGCGCCGAAATGTCACGTTAATGGGCTATGGCAGCAGACGACCGACGCGCTAACAGCACGGCATTGCCAGCAGCACCTTTCCTGGGCTCGTGACCATTTTGGATGCATCCTAGACGACTGGACAGATGAGTCCCTATTTCACTGGGTAAGAGCTGACGGTAGCGGTCGAGTGTCGCGCAGACCCTACGAAACCATGGACCCAAGTTGTCAACAAGGCACTGTGCAAGCTGGTGGTAGCTCCATAATAGTGTGGGCTGTGTTTACATGGTGGGGGTGGGGTCTTCTGATCCATATGAACCGATCATTGACTGTAAATAGTTATCTTCGGCTACTTGGAGACCATTTGCAGCCATTCATGGGCTTAATATTTCCCAACAACGATGGAATTTTTATGGATGACAGCGCGTCATGTCACCGGGCCGCAATTGTTCTTAATTGGTTTGAAGAACGTGTTGGACAATTCGAGCCAATGATTTGCTGACCAGGTCGCCCGACTTGAATCCCATAAAACATTTAAGGGACATAATCGAGAGGTTAGTTCGTGCACATAATCCTGCACCGGCAACACTTCCGCAATTATGGACGGCTATAGGTGCAGCTTGACTCAAAATTTCTGCACGGGGCTTTCAACTTATTGAATGCCACGTCGAGCTGCTACAGTACGAAGGGAAAAGGAAGTCCAACACGATATTAGGAGGTTTCAAATGGTTCAAATGGCTCTGAGTACTATGGGACTTAAGTTCTGAGGTCATCAGTCCCCTAGAACTTAGAACTACTTAAAACTAACTAACCTAAAGACATCACACACATCCATGCCCGAGGCAGGATTCGAATCTGCGACCGTAGCGGTGGCGCGGTTCCAGACTGTAGCGCCTGAAACCGCTCGGCCACTCCGGCCGGCATTAGGACGTTTCTCATGGCTTTTGTCGCCACAGTGTATATGCTAGGGATGACTGGTTAGTTGTGCAGCGTAGCGTTATTGGTATGGTTACGGATTAGAAAAAAGGAGAGGAAAAGTATGACAGATCACAGTTGCGGATACATAATCTAAACATTTTGAATTGTACCGACAGAGTATAAATTATTAACTCTCCTGTCCTATTGGGAAATCAGTATCAGCAGTATCACATGGCCTCACTACAAGGCATGTGGAGCGATTTAGTGACAAACTGTATACACTGTCGCCACCTCCCCTGCCCGACCAAATATAGGTGACAGATATTGCTTCCTTCAGAATTCGATCCAGCTATCTCCAGGTCTAGCGCCATCACATAAGGTCGCGTTCGCGACTTTACTGTATCTCCGGACGCTGTACAGCCTTCAGCGTAGCAGTACGACAGAAACGTCACAGAAAATCTTACCTACCCTTAAAGTTACGTAGCTAGCAGTTTCTCGTTAAGCTATTCCTGTAGGTAGTACGTCATTTGTCAAGGCTGGTATAGATGTTGTTTAAAGGAACTAACGTAACACAATTGCCTTCAAGAGACAATGGAAATAAGCCAACTAGTTAAGATTATCCATTGTGCTCACTGTAGAGCCCCATTACAGTATATTAAAGGAAATAAAAATATAAATAGCTACGAACTATCACTTGCGAAATATTTATTTCTTTTCATGAACTAGTTTTTGAGCCTTTTCAGGTTTATCTTCAATGACGCATGCGAAAGTTCACATGATCCTGGGTACGGTTAGTAGCAAACATTTTAATGTATCATCTTGTTTGCGTTAGTCGTACAAAAGTTGTTTCTTTACTTACTGTGGCAGTTGGGCGGTATTGATGACAACATGCATCTAATAATTTCCATTGTCAACGATTATTAGCCACATAGTTTATCACTATTCACTTTATTCACTGCTTGTCGTTACTATTTTGCAAACATTATCAACAGAAAGCCACCAAGTATCCAGCAGGTGGAACGTGTTAGCACAAATGTGTAAGATTTGTCACTTCGAAAGAGCTGTGAGGGCAAGTACACCGAACTAAACTAATGTTAACACGAATGTTGGAAAGTCGAGAACTGCAGCTGTTATCTACACCCATGTGACAAAAAACATGGGATACATCATAACAGATGTCTGACCTCCTTTTGCCGGGTGTACTGCAACAACTCGATGTGGTATTGACTCAAAAAGTCGTTGGAAATCCCCTGCAGAAACATTGAGCCATGCCGTCTCTATAGCCGTCCAAAATTGCCGAAGTGTTGTCGGTGCAGGAACTGACATCTCAGTTACGTCCCATAAATGTTCGATTGGATTCATGCTGGACAATCTGGGTGTCAAATTATTCGCTCGAACTGTCTAGAATGTCCTTCAAACCAATCGTGAACTGTGGAACGGTGACAACGTGCATTGCCATCCATGAAAATGTAGTAGTTTTTTTTTTGGGGGGGGGGGGGGGGGGGACATCAAGTCTACAACTGGCTGCAAATGGTCTCCATGTAGCCGAACATAACTATTTCCAGTCAATGATCGTATACGCGATACTACCGCCATCTGTATACGTGCATATCGCTATCCCATGACTTCTGTCTACATACTCCGCAATCCACTGTAGGATGCGTGGTGGTGGGTACCCTGTACCACTACTAGTCTTTTCTTAAGGATATTTTGAAAAGAAAGCACATTCCTACGTAGAGATAGTATTGGTCAAAACTGGAAGACAAGTTCTCATAAGCATAGTCCTGGAAACCAATACCTGTTGAGGTATGGACAGTTTTAATTGTGACGAGTAATGTACGATATTTGCCGCACGGGGTAGCCGCGCGGTTGAGGCGTCAATCTAGATTAAGAAGTGCGTAAGCCTAGGGACCGATGACCTCAGCAGTTTGGTCCCATACGACCTTACCACAAATTTCCAAAACTTATACGGTATTTACGGAAAAGGCAGGTTTCACAGGAGATGGAATAGTAAATTACCACAATATACACGTGTGTGTCTTCTTCTACCTAACAGACAGATGAGACAGAGGACACACTGGCCCATATTTGTCAACAGGTACTGATTTCCGCACTGGTCATAATGCGGCCCATCCTAGCACAATAAGCAGAGATATTCGCCTTTGCAAACAACTTGCCCTATTAGTAACACAGAAGGCGATACGTTAACAAGTTTTCTATCTTCCAGTCATAGTGAAGCAGTATTCAGTGCTGTGCATCATGATACGGATACATAAGCTATTGCATGTTCCATCTCAAGATGAGACTGGAAAGAGTCTGTATATGAAAGTAAAGATATGCACTACTGCCATTAAAATTGCTACACCAAGAAGAAATGCAGATGATAAACGGGTATTCATTGGACAAATATATCATATTAGAACTGACATGTGATTACATTTTCACGCAATTTGGGTGCATAGATCCTGAGAAATCAGTACCCAGAACAACCACCTTTGGCCGTAATAACTGCCTTGATACGCCTGGGCATTGAGTCAAACAGAGCTTGGATGGCGTGTACAGGTACAGCTGCCCATGAAGCTTCAACACGATACCACACTACATCAAGAGTAGTGACTGGCGTATTGTGACGAGCCAGTTGCTCGGCCACCATTGACCAGACGTTTTCAGTTGGTGAGAGATCTGGAGAATGTGCTGGCCAGGGCAGCAGTCGAACATTTTCTGTATCCAGAAAGGCCCGTACAGGACCTCCAACATGCGGTCGTGTATTATCCTGCTGAAATGTAGGGTTTCGCAGGGATCAAATGAAGGGTAGAACCACGGGTCGTAACACATCTGAAATCTAACGTCCACTGTTCAAAGTGCCGTCAATGCGAACAAGAGGTGACCGAGGCGTGTAACCAATGGCACCCCATAACATCACGCCGGGTGATACGCCAGTATGGCGATGACGAATACACGCTTCCAATGAGCGTTCACCCCGATGTCGCCAAACACGGATGGACCATCATGATGCTGTAAACAGAACCTGGATTCATACGAAAAAATGACGTTTTGCCATTCGTGCATCCAGGTTCGTCGTTGAGTACACCATCGCAGGCGCTCCTGTCTGTGATGCAGCGTCAAGAGTAACCGCAGCCGTGGTCTCCGAGCTGATAGTCCATGCTGCTGCAAACGTCGTCGAACTGTTCGTGCAGATGGTTGTTGTCTTGTAAACGTCACCATCTGTTGGCTCAGGGATCGAGACGTGGCTGCACGATCCGTTACAGCCATGCGGACAAGATGCCTATCATCTCGACTGCTAGTGATACGAGGTCGTTGGGATCCAGCACGACGTTCCGTATTACCCTCCTGAACCCACCGATTCCATATTCTGGTAACAGTCATTGGATCTCGACCAACGCGAACAGCAATGTCTCGATACGATAAACCGCAATCGCGATAGGCTGCAATTCGACCTTTATCAAAGTAGGAAACGTGATGGTACGCATTTCTCCTCCTTACACGAGGCATTACAACAACGTTTCACCAGGCAACGCCGCTCAACTGCTTTTTGTGTATGAGAAATCGGTTGGAAACTTTCGTCATGTCAGCACGTTGTAGGTGTCGCCACCGGTGCTAACCTTGTGTGAATGCTCTGAAAAGCTAATCATTTGCCTATCTTCTTCCTGTCGGTTAAATTTCGCGTCTGTAGCACGTCATCTTTGTGGTGTAGCAATTTTAATGGCCAGTAGTGTAGAAGACAAGTTCCCATAAGCATAGGCCTGGAAACTAATACCTGTTGATATAGGGACATTTTTAATTGTGACGAGTAATGTACGGTATTTATGGATGAGGCAGGTTTCACAAGAGATGGAACAGTAAATTACCACAATATACACATGTGTGTCTTCTTCTACCTAACAGACAGATTAGACAGAGGACACACTGGCCCATGTTTCCCAACAGGTACTGATTTCCGGACGTGTGATAATGCGGCCCATCCTAGCACAATGAGCAGAGATATTCGCCTATCGAAACAACTTGCCGTATTAGTTACACACAAGGCAATACGTTAACGAGTTTCCTATCTTCCTGTCATAGTGAAGCAGTGTGTGAAATGTGTTTGAAATCTTATGGGACTTAACTGCTAACGTCATCAGTCCCTAAGCTTACACACTACTTAATCTAAATTATCCTAACGGCAAACACACACACCCATGGCCGAGGGAAGACTCGAACCTCCGCCGGGACCAGCCGCACAGTCCATGACTGCAGCGCCTCAGACCGCTCGGCTAATCCCGCGCCGCATAGTGAAGCAGTATTCAGTGCTGTGTATCATAATACGAATACATGAACTATTGCATATTTCATCTATAGATGAGACTGGAAAGTGTGGCACACTGTACATGAAAGTAAAGAAATATTTCCTAAGTTACTCGTTGGTGCTATCTGTACTTACGTTTCAAGCAAATGAATAATTCTGCCTTCTTCATTTAGGGCTAAGGATATCTCTCTCTTTCTCTCTCTCTCTCTCTCTCTCTCTCTCCCTTTTCTGTTGACAAAGAGGGGAAGGACGCTCAAGTATCTAAAGACAAGGGAGTTGCACGCATTTCTTGAGATTTTGCTGCTTTCACAGGATTCAAATGAAGGGCGCTAGGAAATATTTGGCCACTTGATCGCAAGCGACTGCTGAAACGCACCAAATGTCGGTGTCCGCCCGCCAACCGCAAGGCTGCGAGTGTCTGGCGTGGCGGTCTGGCACACACTGGTGCCCGCGGCGGGTCAGCTGACGTCACGCGCCGCCTCCCGGCTAGAAGCCGCTTCATTGAGCGCAGCGCGCAGGACCCGTTATACATAGGGAACACCTGCCGCCAGCCCACACGGCTTCTCACGCCTTCGCGTTAGTCCTTTTGGCCACTGCTCACTGCTGCTGGTTGATAAATGAGCACTGACTGACGCTCGGAATGCTGGAGCAGTGCGCACTCTGGAGTTTGTCCTGTGCTGCGAACGCAGAGATGAGTAGAGTAGAAACTTTCAACGGTGCCTTCTGAAAGCTTCAAGCGCGCGCCATATCTGTCGTCGGTCTGTGTGGTGTACTGAATCACTGAACTGGAAAGCCGAGCGTCTCTGGATTCTGGGTTACTTAGGCCGTCGAAACTCGCATCCGGTCACCCTGATATAGGTTTTCCGCAATTTCCCTAAATCGCTTCAGCCAAAGCCGGTATGGTTCCAGAGAAAAGGCACGGCCGACTTCCTGCCTCATCCTTCCCTAATCCGATGGGACCGATGACCTCGCTATTTGGTCCCCTTCCCCAAATCAAGCAACCTACCTGAGTTATTTAGAGAAGTAATGATTTAAAAGATCACCCACATGACAGTTCTTAGTTACGAGTGGAATTCAACGTTTCAGCTATTACCTAGAAAAAAGTTAAGTAATCACATTTTGTTTTTTTTTTTGTTTACGGGCATATGTCGATAGTTCTGGTGCACACTGTAATCCCCGTAAAGTGTAGTATTGTGCGGTAGTTTGTTTCCTCCGTCTGATGGGGACAAACATTTCAACGATCGATGGTGAGCTGATGGAGGTGCAGAGCAACAATGCACCATCATATGACACGGTGGCTAAGTGGCGCAGAGGCTTCCAGGTTCTGAATAATGAAGAACAAAGTCGTAGGTCATCTCTCTCTGAAGAACCACGAATCGCAAGAAAAGTTGAAGTCGAAGACATGCGTATCACAGTCGAAACGACAGTAGGAAACTGAAAATTACTCATGTATCAGAATTCGCGGCATTTTGAAATTGATAATGGCCGCTGCCAGCTTGGGTTGTGGACTGCTCACACCCACTCAAAAAGACCGCGCGAACCGAGGTAGCAGCGAAATGTTGCAGCTGTGTCACGCCAATCCAGATGACTCCGTTTCCAGCTAAATCATCAAGGACAAGTGCTGGGTGTATCATTAAGACCCCGAGACAACGAGCAAAGCAGGACGTGGGAAACATGTAGTTTGATCACTGCCGAATGAGACGAAGACCCAGCCATCATCGGGCACTTTTTGGGACTGCTGTGTTATTAAGGGGCAAACCATCACAGAAGCGAACTATCGAAATCTCCTGACGATGGTACGAGAGGCTATCAAGACGAAACATTGCAGTAAGCTATCCAAGGCAGTGGTTTTGTTCCACGACAAATCCGCATCTTAGGACAATCACACTTAATGGTTTGACGGACAATCAAATTTTTCCACACCTCCCTATTCTCCACTTTCTTCTTCCTCTTTCCACGGAGGAAGAAAGCATTACGTTGCATGCAATTCCAGAATGAGGACACGTGATTTTAGAGTTGGACCTTTTCAAAAAGTGCCAAAATGTAGGTCTCTGCAACCAAGTCCTCCATCGCTGGGCAAAGTTTGTCGTGCTGAAGAGTGAATATGTAGGGAACTAACACTAAGTTTCATGGTCCCAGCTCGATTTTTTCAAAGACGATTATTTAAACTTCTTGACTGCCCCGCGTTCATGGCGGAGTCCTTTGCCCTTACACTCACTTTCCTCACTTCGCTGATTAGTACAAATAACTGTATCTCCCTAGCAGTTATAAATAAGTTTACGTCCTTTTATGGTTCCACACCTCAATCGGAAAAACGGAGGCGTTATAGGATAACTTTGTTGTTTGTCTGTCTGTCTGACACCTTTTCGCAGGATCGCCTTTGGCGGTGATAGAAATTTAAACTTATAATCAAAAGATACGGCCACTTACGTCACATATTTCGGTACTCGCACAATCACTCATCAAAACCTATAGGGTACTTCCCCTCGACCTCGAATCTTGAAATCTGACAAGAAGCAAGGAAAAACTCTGAAAATTGAAAATCTATAATTATATCACACAAAATATTTTTTTGCCCTTATTTTGTCCCTCTGTCTGTCTGTCTGTCCGTCCGTTTGTTAAGACCCCTTCTCAGGAACGGTTAGAGGTATGAGGTTGAAATTTATGTCAAATACTAAGGTCATGGTCCCTTGGCGGTCTAAACAACTTAAGTTTCTAAGCCAATGCAATCAAAAGATACGGACATATAGATCGCATATTTTGGTTCTCTCAAACTCAGTAGTCAAGACCTATGGATGTACTGTCTATGTAGATGCCTAGCCTGGCGATTTAGCGGATAAGCGAGGGTCTAGAAACGGAGAAGTCGCAGGTCTTCGGCCTAACATAGCTTTCACCCATCAACGATGTGAGGAATCGCCATAAACAACACGTGGTTCGGAGCCTGCGTTAAACTGAAGGTCCACTTTCCCTAGTTGGATAACTGGAGTAGGTTAGGGAGACCCAAGTCTCCGAAGTCCAGTAGAAAGACCAGCACCACGTTACTGAGCCACACGAAAATATTATTACGAGGGTGAGTCAAAAGAAAACCTTAAATTTGTAATAACAAATCGAAATTTCGCGCCATTATACTGTAAGTTGGTAAGCGTGCTACAAACAGCGTGCAGAATGGCCTGTAGGTGACAGCATAGTGCAGATGCACACTTACCGTCGCCGTATCAGTATAAAGATGGCCGCCCCACTTGCGACTTGCACCAGGGAAGAATAGCGTCCTGTTATTCGGTGTTTTCGTAGTGAAGGTGTGAAACCTATTGAAATTCATCGAAGAATGAAGGTTCAGTACGGTGATGCATGTTTGTCACAGCACCAAGTCTACGAATGGAGTAGGAAGTTAGCAAATGGTGTGACTTCAGTGGAAGATGCTCCTCGTCCAGGTCAGGCACACCGATTTGTGACTCCACAGAACATTGCAGCAGTTGAAGTCATCGTGAAGGAAAACCGCCGAGTGACACTGAATGACATTGCAGCATGTTTACGGATTAGTCATGGGTCAGCACAACACATTGTGCTTGATGTGATCCAGTTTCACAAAGTGTCTGCAAGATGGGTGCCACGGCAGCTGACTCTTGAAATGAGAGAACGACGTGTTGATGCTTGTGAAGAACTTCTTCGGCGCTTTGAACGAGAAGGTGATGGCTTCCTTGCAAGAATTGTTACTGGGGATGAAACCTGGGTTAACTTCCACCAACCGGAAATGAAGAGAGTGAGCAAGGAATGGCGCCATTCTTCATCACCAAAACTAAAGAAGTTTCGAACAGAACCATCAGAAGGGATGGTTTTACTGACTCTCTTTAGGGAGGAAAAATGCCTCATTTTGGATCATTACATGCCTAGAGGGACCACTGTCACCAGTGCATCATACACAGATCTCCTAAAAAATCATCCGCGGCCTGGAATCAAACCAAAGCAACGTGGATTGCTGCCAGGAGGTGTCCTTTTGCGACATGACAATGCAAGGCCCCACACTGCCCGTACAACAGTTGCAACAATCACAGACCTGCATTTTGAGTGTCTTCCTCATCCACCATACCCACCAGACCTTCCCCCAAGAGTTTTCTATAGGTTTGGACCACTCAAAGACGCAATGGTAGGAAAGAAGTTCCGTTCTGATGAAGAGGTATGCCACGCAGTGCATGAGTGGTTGTGCAGACTGTTCAAAAAATGGTTCAAATAGCTCTGAGCACTATGGGACTTAACATCGATGGTCATCAGTCCCCTAGAACTTAGAACCACTTAAACTTAACGAGCCTAAGGACATCACACAACACCCAGTCATCACGAGGCAGAGAAAATCCCTGACCCCGCCGGGAATCGAACCCGGGAACCCGGGCGTGGGAAGCGAGAACGCTACCGCACGACCACGAGCTGCGGACTACGCGCAGACTGTTGTTGTGGTCTTCAGTCCTGAGACTGGTTTGATGCAGCTCTCCATGCTACCCTATCCTGTGCAAGTTTCTTCATCTCCCAGTACCTACTCCAACCTACAACCCTCTGAATCTGCTTAGTGTATTCATCTACGATTTTTACCCTCCACGCTGCCCTCTAATGCTAAATTTGTGACCCCTTGATGCCTCAGAACATGTCCTACCAACCGGTCCCTTCTTCTCGTCAAGTTGTGATACAAACTCCTCTTCTCCCCAATTCTATTCAATACCTCCTCATTAGTTACGTGATCTACCCATCTAGTCTTCAGCATTCTTCTGTAGCACCACATTTCGAAAGCTTCTATTCTCTTCCTGTCCAAACTATTTATCGTCCATGTTTCACTTCTATACATGGCTACACTCCATACAAATACTTTCAGAAACGACTTCCTGACACTTAAATCTATACTCGATGTTAACAAATTTCCCTTTTTCAGAAACGCTTTCCTTGCCATTGCCAGTCTACATTTTATATCCTCTCTACTTCGACCATCATAAGTTATTTTGCTCCCCAAATAGCAAAACTCCTTTACTACTTTAAGTGTCTCATTTCCTAATCTAATTCCCTCAGCATCACCCGACTTAATTCGACTACATTCCATTATCCTCGTTTTGCTTTTGCTGATGTTCATCTTATATCCTTCATTCAAGACTCTCTCCATTCCGTTCAACCGCTCTTCCAAGTCCTTTGTGTCTCTGACAGAATTACAATGTCATCGGCGAACGTCAAAGTTTTTATTTCTTCTCCATGGATTTTAATACCTACTCCTAATTTTTCTTTTGTTTCCTTTACTGCTTGCTCAATATACAGATTGAATAACTTTGGGGAGAGACCACAACCCTGTCTCACTCCCTTCACTACCACTGCTTCCCTTTCATTCCCCTCGACTCTTATAACTGCCATCTGGTTTCTGTACAAATTGTAAATAGCCTTTCGTCCCTGTATTTTACGCCTGCCACCTTTACAATTTGAAAGAGAGTATTCCAGTCAACATTGTCAAAAGCTTTCTCTAAGTCTACAAATGCTAGAAACGTAGGTTTGCCTTTCCTTAATCTTCCTTTTAAGATAAGTCGTAAGGTCAGTATTGCCTCACGTGTTCCAATATGTCTACGGAATCCAAACTGATCTTCCCCGAGGTCGGCTTCTACCAGTTTTTCTGTTCGTCTGTAAAGAATTCGCGTTAGTATTTTGCAGCTGTGACTTATTAAACTGATAGTTCGGTAATTTTCATATCTGTCAACACCTGCTTTCTTTGGGATTGGAATTATTATATTCTTCTTGAAGTCTGAGGGTATTTCGCCTGTCTCATACATCTTGCTCAGCAGATGGTAGAGTTTTGTCAGGACTGGCTCTCCCAAGGCCGTCAGTAGTTATAATGGAATGTTGTCTACTCCTGCAGACTACCAAAAGAATTTTTTCTAAAGTAATTTATGCACTTTGTAAGCGCTGGAGGACTTGGACTGAGCGTGGGGGAGATTATGTTGAAAAGTGATACAGCTCTGTACCACTTCTGCACAATAAATAATATTCAAAAAATATTTAAGGTTTTCATTTGACTCACCCTCGTATCATTATTACTATTATTATCATCCTTATATATAATTAAGTTTGTGCGGAACCCTGAGAGCGCGAATCCTACTCGTACTGGTCCGGTTGTTTTCTATTGAGTTGGCTCGTATTTAATCAGGGACCTGTGGTAGCTCTGCCTTTTCCCACCTCTACACGTTTGATACGTGCACAGTACAAGACGGCGCCGTTAGCCAGCAGCCTTATCTGGACCTACAGTAAGCACTACCTGTTGTCGGACGGACGCCACGGTGCTCCAGGCGCGGTGCTGGGAACCGGCTGAGCGAGCGGCCAGGCGGCTGCTCGTGGCTAACCTTTAACTCCCATCAGCCGCTTCCGGCCACGTGATTTATCCCAGCCCGGCATTAACACTTCCTGTGCAAACACTGCATCACCGCTGCTTTTTAATATTCTATCATGGAAAACGACTTTTCCGCTTCCTGTGTGGAGTACGTCATATCCTGTTAATTTGGCACACTGCGCGGAGAAAGATTCGGTGGACTGGTGCTGTCAGTGAATGGAGGTCCTTAGCGACCAGTTTCTGAGAGGACACTGCGAAGGTAACGACCTGCAATAAACATTAGGAGTCGGATACCCCTCAAAGGGCCATTTCTCACTGCGGTACTTACACTGAGGTGGCAAATTCCATCACATACTTCCTCACATCGTGTCCGATCTTCCTTTGCCCGGCGTAGTACAGTAACTCGACGTGGCAGGGACTCAACAAGTCCTTGAAAGTCCTATGTAGAAATATTGAGACCTGCTGCCTATATAGCCGTCCACATAATGTCGCTTGGGAGGAGAAGGCTCGAAGAACTTTCATTCCGAGGCTCCTCCTCCACAATGGCATCCTGCATAAAGTATACTGCACACGAGCAGTAATGTATTGCTCGTCTTATTATGTGCAGGCAGAAGCATATTCTCTTTTCTGTTCAATGCTATAATCAATGAATTTCGTATATCAGAAATGTATTACGTTATTTAAGGAATAATGCATTCAAGTAGCAATGAACTATATTCTATTTCAACTAACAAGTTTCTCGTGTGAAGCTAAAATTAATGTATTCCATGTATGAAGTGCTCAATTAGCATTTAATCTCTATAATCTGTGTAAACATACATTGGCGCAAACCATTTCAGATGAGAATAGCTCGAGGTTGTACCGAGACCTTCTCATCTGAAATACATAGAAATAGGCCATTACTAACCAACATGCTACTTAGACTGTATTACTCATCCAAATACAGCATATCACTTCCCTCTATATTTCACAAATTATTCTTAACCACTCTCATTGTGTTACATTTTCTTTTTTTTTTTTTTTCTTTTCTTTGACATTCACACATTTACAGGTGCCGGCGCCTATAACTTTGACGCTCTGCAGCATCGTTGGATGACGTTCCCCTATTTGGGTTCCTATGCAAAACTCCATCTACTAAGTGCCCTCTGCAACCTCTAGAAGTGTGTAACATGAATTGTGAAACACCCTGTAGGCCTGTGACTACTATCACTAATTTCTTTCTATTACCTAAGCAATACGAATTCGCGACTGGGAATGTGATTTTAATTTAATTCTCACTTTGTAAAGGTACTGGACTGGACAGCTGCTGAGCCTTCTACAGTTGCCTTACACGTCTCAGAAAAACCTCCGGGCCGGCCGAGGTGGCCGAGCGGTTCTAGGTGCTTTAGTCCGGAACCGCGCGACCGCTACGGTAGCAGGTTCGAATCCTGCCTCGGGCATGTGTGTGTGTGATGTCCTTAGGTTAGTTAGGTTTAAGTAGTTCTAAGTTCTAGGGGACTGATGACCTTAGAAGTTAAGTCCCATAGTGCTCAGAGCCATTTGAAAAACCTCCGGGTTACAGTAGTACACTTCACTCCAGTCTGACGTTAGTGGCACCCCGCCTGCATGGTTTTGCAATTTTAATGGACATGTATTCTCAAATGCAGCAACAGCCCCCCACAAAAACTAATAACTGAAGAAAATTATCAGATCCAAAAAGCCATAGTGGAAGGCGAACAAGTGATAAATGAATACACAGCTCTCTGCAATGGTGCTCTGTTCTCTACCCTCAAAGAATTATTAGACAAGACCAACCTCTAAAGCTCTCACTCCCCCCCCCCCCCCCCCCGCAACCCCAGCCCCCCCCACAAAGTAAAATAAATAAATAAAATAATAATAATAACAAACCCTAAAATCTACTCTCTCTCTCTCTCTCTCTCTCTCTCTCTCTCTCTCTCTCTCTCTCTCCCTCTCCCCCTTTTCACACACACACACACACACACACACACACATCCTAAAACCTCCTGTCACACCCACTCACTCTCTCTCTCTCTCTCTCTCTCTCTCTCTCTCTCTCTCTCCCTCCCTCTCCTTCCCTTTTCTCTCCCTCCCTCTCTCTCTCTCTCTCTCTCTCTCTCTCACTCACACACACACACACACACATGCACACACACACACAAAATCATAGACGCCTCTGAAAGATTCAGAACAACCGCCAGGAACACCTTCAACTGTTCCACTGTCAGCCATTTTGTTTTTACGCCTTCACCTGTTCCACTGCCCTCCAAGTTTGTTTTTACAGCTGGTAAACAGTGAAACAGTGACAGTGACAGTGGCAACTCAATATATAGTGTTTGAGAGTGATGAAGATGGAGGAAAAGAAATTGTAAGTGAAACATTACGTAAATACACACACACACACACACACACACAGTCATAGAATTAAATAATTTCAGGCATAAAAATAACGATTTTTCAAATCGTAATTTTTGGCTTAAACAATTTATCTACTTTAAAGTATAAATGGTTGCAGATGACAAACTATGGAGCAAAAGAGTCACTGTAGAGACCCAACACATCAGAAAAACCACACCATGTGGTAAAAATGTATGAATTTATAATTTATGTGTTTTTCAAATATCTGTAATTACGTCTTCTAATAATTTCCGGATATGCAGCCGGATCCCGTTGACATTCTGCCACGATATTTCGGCCCAGAGACTTCCGGCCATCATCAGGTGAGTACGCAACTGCTGTAGAGCCCAGGTGCAGTAGCGGTATTTATGCCGAATCTGCGGCATCCTACAGCGCATGTGTCAGGTGTTGACATGCGCGGCATAGCCAAGTTGTACGTGCTGCCCTCGGTGGTGAAAGTAAAAGATCATCTAGTCATTGAGTATCGAATGACACTGTCGATTCCGCTGTGATTGTATAATTTTAATAACAGGATTCCAAAGCAGGCGTCTACAAAATTCCTTGTGAATGTGGCTCTGCATATATTGGCGAGACGACAAGAACTGTCCATGAACGATGTACAGAACATGAAAGACACACCCTTCTGCGGCAACCGTCAAAATCGGCAGTAGCAGAGCACTGTATTTCTTTGGAACATTCAATGGAATACAATGGAACAAAAATTTTAGCTCCGGTTTCCGAATTTTTGGGATTCCATAATTCGATACTCAATGACTAGATGATCTTTTACTTTCACCACCGCGGGCGGCACGTACAACTCGGCTATGCCGCGCATGTCAACACCTGACGCATGCGCTGTAGGATGCCAGTACATTTCGCATGCGCGAGATTCGGCATAAATACCGCTACTGCACCTGGGCTCTTCAGTAGTTGTGTACTCACCTGATGATGGCCGGACGTCTCTGGGCCGAAATATCGTGGCAGAATGTCGACGGGATCCGGCTGCATACCCGGAAATTATTAGAAGAACAAATATGAGGGGAAAATTACAGAAGTCACATCTGTAATTACGATTTAAAAACTAATAGTTATATTTATACATACATTTTAGAACAATGTTTATCTCTAACAGATGAAAAATAAAAGCCCACTGAAGATGCTGCAACTGCAGTGAAACATATTTGGGTTAAAAAACAATATTGTTTTTTGCTAAGTCGGACCCTATCCGGAAACATAAGTAATGTATACTTCTAAGACTTGGTTCAATCGGGACCATTGCTCCATTTCGCTTCCACTTCAATCGACTGGTGCGTTTTGGTCCGGGCAGTGAGTGCGTGACAGCCAGCGCCAGAGCACCTCGGGCAGGCGGGAGGTCCTTATGCCTCGTGCACCTTGCAGCCACACCTGCTGGCGTGGGCGGTCGCGCGCGCCACCTGCCGGGTCAGCGCCGGGTCACGGCTGGCCTCCGTTGTGTTGTGGTGTGGTGTGCCGGCCCCCCCGCTGCCCGCTGCTCGGTAATCGGCCGCTCATTTGTCTCTCACTCCCAGCTCCACCGACAGGTCTCTCCGACGATAACAGCACCACTGCCTCCACCCGCATTGTTCTCCACGGCCTGATTTTGAGCGAGCCGCGGCAACGAGGACCTCGCAATACAAGTACACAGCACGGCATCACCACGGCGTGGGAAGGGATACTTCTCTATGTGTCTGCTCAGTGACTTACATAAGGGAGCTTTTTATTTTTATTCTCAATAATTTAGCTCAAGCCAGTACGATGTAACTACACTCGGAGACTGGCAATTCGGATCTGGGCGGAAGAAATTTTCATAAGCAACAAAAAATATGAAGCACACAGAAGAGGAGCAGGGGGAACCGAAATGGAACATGACGGCTTGAGAGGGTAAGCGATGCTATTTCAGTGATCACAAAATCGTGTCAAATTTCCAAAGAACTTGGCAGTACAAACCCACCAGTATGGTGGTGCACTCACTCTGGTGTGGATACATATACTGATTCAATTGGATTGACTTCTTAAGTAATAGAACCCAGTACGTTGTCCTCGACGGTGAGTGTTCATCGGAGGTAAGGGTATCGTCTGGAGTGCCCCAGGGAAGTGTGGTAGGTCCGCTGTTGTTTTCTATCAACATAAATGATCTTTTGGATAGGGTGGATAGCAATTTGCGGCTGTGTGCTGGTGATGCTATGGTGTACGGGAAGGTGTCGTCGTTGAGTGACTGTAGGAGGATACAAGATTTGTGATTGGTGTAAAGAATGGGAGCTAACTCTAAATATAGATAAATGTAAATTAATGCAGATGAATAAGAAAAAGAATCCTGTAATGTTTGAATACTCCATTAGTAGTGTAGCGCTTGACACACTCACGTCGATTAAATATTTGGGCGTAACATTGCAGAGCGATATGAAGTGGGACAAGCATGTAATGGCAGTTGTGGGGAAGGCGGATAGTCGTCTTCGGTTCATTGGTAGAATTTTGGGAAGATGTGGTTCATCTGTAAAGGAGACCGCTTATAAAACACTAATACGACCTAATCTTGAGTACTGCTCGAGCGTTTGGGATCCCTATCAGGTCGGATTGAGGGAGGACATTCAGAGGTGGGCTGCTAGATTTGTTACTGGTAGGTTTGACCATCACGCGAGTGTTACGGAAATGCTTCAGGAACTCGGGTGGGAGTCTCTAGAGGAAAGGAGGCGTTCTTTTCGTGAATCGCTACTGAGGAAATTTAGAGAACCAGCATTTGAGGCTGACTGCAGTACAATTTTACTGCCGCCAACTTATATTTCGCGGAAAGACCACAAAGATAAGAGAGATCAGGGCTCGTACAGAGGCATATAGGCAGTCATTTTTCCCTCGTTCTGTTTGGGAGTGGAACAGGGAGAGAAGATGGTAGTTGTGGTACGAGGTACCCGCCGCCACGCACCGTATGGTAGATTGCGGAGTATGTATGTAGATGTAGTAGATGTAGATGTATCCTCTCCTGAGGTAATCTGACCCACAACTGTTACAACTAGTCCTTGATATCGTGGATACCTGGATCCTGGCGCTAGGATGGAACTGACGACGAGCTGGTCCCACATATGTTCTATTAAGGACAGATCTGGAGATCTTCCTGGCCCAGAGGTAACTTAACATCGAACAGACAATTCATAGACATACATGTCATATGTCGACGAGCATTGTTCTGTTGGAAAATGCCACCACAGCACCGTTCGCATTAGAGGTGACATGTGACTTAAAGTCATACCCGACGACTCTCCAAGAGCAACACCTCTGTGCATCTCCAAATCATTGGAAGAATTTGAACTCTTCCCTTGGTCGCTACCATACTCGCTGATCATGATCATCTGTGTTGGTGTAGAACTGCGATTCATCGCTGAACTTAGTGCTACACCAGTCAAGAGAAGTACTTGCTTCCCAGTCAATAAACACTCCAAAAAATCAGTCGTTTGTGTTGTTGTGTTAACGGTCGACTACGCATGGGAGGATACTTCCGTAGATGCCTGCTGTCTCTCTGAACGTGGGGCGGGGTGACACACAGTTTCCATTACTTGTTATCGAACGGCAGGCGTCTATGTACTTGGTGCACAATACTGCGATCCTCTCTTTATCCTGGTCAGTCGTGGTCGATTGGAACCATGACGACAAGTATGCCTGCTCTCATGCTCCAGTGCAGTCCAACATCGGGTCACTGTCAAATCCAGATGTCCCACAAATCTGTATACTGCTCGATTAGACCAGCTGGCAAAATGGAGACCCTCTATGAGACTCCTTTCAAACTCTGTCAGGCGCTGACAACATATGCTCACACGAGTACGCAGCATCTCCGTGACCATAGTGATCACTGAACAGCTGTTGCCCCTGTCTTCGAGAGGACTGCAGGAAAAGTTAGTGTTTACCCGAGGGCATGGACTACTATTGTCTTTATTTGTGAGGTACCGGGTACTTCACTTTATTTATGTGTCGTAAGGGGTTGCAATATACATATCTGCTTAGGGTAGACTTACTGTTTGGTCAGTAAGGCTACAGACAACTTCTATCGGTCATTGTCATCATTGGTTTGCCCTAGTTGTTGAATGAGGCGATTCCTAGACGCTCTTATCTTCCTGTATAGCAAGATGGCTGTCTTTTTTATTTTTCCCCTGACTCTGTGTTCCTCTGCTGCTTCATGGAAAAAATTTATCCGGGAAGTTGGCTGGCACATGGAATATTCGTCGAAACGCTTTGTCCTGGATGATCTGCAGTTTGCTGATGTGCATATCCTCTGCATTTTGCCATACGGGAGAGGTGTTATCTATCACTGGTCGAACGAAGAGGCGGTAGATGTTCAGGCCACATTCAACGGAAAGTGTAAAGTTAACTTTGAATAATGGGTAGAGTGCCCCAACTCGTTGTGAAGTCTTACTGCGCACCTCCTGGAGTAGGCATTCCATGTGAGCTTCGAGTCAATTGTGACACCAAGATATTTCACTGTGTGTATCCGTAGGATGGACTCACAGAAGAGCTGAATTTCTGGAATGGCTGGTAGCCTATGTTTTGTCAGGACCATCTCCTGACTTTTCGTGGCATTGATGCATATGCGCTATCGCCTGACCCAGTCTTCAAGGTGCGTACAAGATGTCTGGAGTCGCTTCTGGACAGCCTGTGGCCCTCTGCTTCTGGTGTAGAAGACCGTGTCATCAGCGTACACCACCTTCTGAACACGTGGCACATCCGGGATGTCTGAGGTGTAGATAGAGTACAGCAAAGGACCAAGGACTGAGCCCTGTGGCATTCCTGCTGCGATGTTTCTGATGTTGGGTCGCGTCTTCCCACTCGTAAACTGAACGTCTGTCCTTTGAGGTCACTGAACAACTAACGCTGTTCGCACCCCTTATATACCCTATCAGGGCTGTTAACAACACTAAACATAAACAACACAAACGCACTCTGGTGGCAGTTTTACCAGCGATAGAATTGCACCTCCAATCATTTGCATATCCGCCGATGGTGTGTACGTCTAGGAAGTTACAGTGCCCATGTCTTCTCAGTGCTTCACTTTTTTTTTTTTTTTTTTTTTTGAGGTAGTGTGTTAGCCACATTCTTTCCTATTCCAAACAAAACATGTTAAAACTACTTCTGTGTGACTCTGTATGCACCCTGATCTCTGTTTATCTTGGCGTCATCTCTAGACAGTATGCACGTTGTAAGAAATGCCGCAACGTATACCTTGAATAACAACTCTCCATTATTATTTTGTTTTCGGTACAAATACTTATTACAGTCCCTAAATTCTGTGACGTCTCCCTGTGGGTGACTTGGTAAGTATATCAACACCGGATGTATATATTTAGATTACGACACACGAAAATCTGTAACACATGTACTGCTTTTTTCCGTAATTCTACAAACATATCTATGTCTTACATTCGTCTTATGTATTACACATTTCCTATGTCCGTAACATTTCATACCATTATCCAACAATACCACTAGTTATGTACATCTTTACTACTAATTCCTTATGGTGGGAAGGATATTTCATTCTGCAGCGGAGAGTGTGCTGTTTTGAATCTTCCTGGCATAGTAAAACTGTGCCGGACCGGGATTATAACCCAGAACCTCACTTTCTGAGGACAGTGCCCGTACCAACTGATCTATCCAGAAACGACTCACGACCCGCCCTATAAGCTATGCCTCCGCCAGTGCCTTTCTCCTGCCATCCAAACTTCACAGAAGACTGCGGGAAAACGGCTAAGCCACAGTTTAGAGAATTGTTTCCATGACGTGTCTTTCGCTCTACAGCGTTTCCTGCGAAAGATAAACTTCCGACACACAGCTTAATCTGCCGGGACGTTGTAAGCTGAGACTATCCGTTTGTTTCCCTTGTTTAGGGTCATTAATCGCACTTACGCGCGTTTAAGGAGCCGCCATTCGTTGCACAAACTGGAAATTATACAGGCTGGGCAAAATAAAAGCGGCCCAGAAAATATTTCATGTGCATTAAAATAGGCAACCGAACTTAAATCTTCCAGACCTGGGGCGGTGATGCAGGTTGGACCGCCCAACTTCAGGTGTCGAGATATATTTTCTGTGCCATTTTTATTTTGTCCACTCTGTGTATACGGTAACCCAAACCCTTAAGGGTCAAAATTACACGGACTTTAGGGAGTCTTAATCTGATGATTTTGAGATCAGAAACGTCAGGAGTCAATATTTCAATAGGTTCGAGATCTTTACTCAGCAATGCATGTGAGGCACCTGTTTCTGAACTGCTTGTATTTCATAAAGAATTGCCTGCTGCGTCGCCATTCGTGAAATCTGCAATAATATTTGCGAAGGCAGCGCCAGGACTTGCGACTACCCTTATATAAGAATTACTTTAATTTTTTTCCTTGCTGATTTAGCATCAGTGTTAAGGCGACGCGGTGTAAGCATTTTCTAGTTAGTTTGGCTAGATGCTGAAAGAATGTGATGTACTCTAAAACAAGAAAAATTACTCAAGTAAGGTATCACGTAGCAAACTAGGTACGTATAATATGGGTGAAGAGTGGACTGAGAAACCAGCTCATAGCTCATCGGTATTGGTTGAGATTGTCTGCTAGTAGCTGGCATCGAGATAACCGAACGAGTATTTCAATTAATTGCTAACGACACTGCCATTTCTTTAGACAACTAACTTTACCTCGACCTTAAGACACTGACGTATCATAGAAGGACAAGTGTTGGCAGCGAGGTCAGTTCATCTCCACTCAGACCTTTGACAGTTTTTTTATATCACTCAGCGCTGATCATTTCACTATACTCGCTAAATATGCGGAAACACGGTGTCCAATGTAACCGCAAGACCTAATCAAAAATAGAGTCAATTTGAAGATGGATTCTTCACTACCCATGTTTAATCATATGGCTTCTGTGGGCGATACTGCTATCAGGCGATAAGCAGCAACTCTGAAAAAAAAACACCGCTACTGCATTTAAGCACAGTGTGGTGGAATGACTAATAATTAGCAATAAATACTGTAAAACGTGAATCCTTCATGCATGTAAATTCACTCAGATCGTATTTACCTCAGTAATCACTTTAACGACACAAGATTAGCATCAATTACAGGAGCCAACAACGTGGGAAACTTAGTGTAAAGAAGAGTATCGTTATGTTGATAAACGCTTTAATATCCCACAATTAGGATTCATTACATCGACCAGATACCGTGGAAAATCCTTGCAAAGAAAGCTATCAAGTCAGTACATGCCCGTTTTAAACTTCTCGATCGAACGAAGCTTGAATGCCAGTTCAGTAACACTCCAAGGCGACCTGAATTCTGTCAATCCATGCAGCGTAAACGTTACCAAATTTTCTGCTGTTATCTAGGTGCTTAGCACTGTCATCTACTCATAAAATCAAGTAAGCCAAGCCGCCTATTCGGCGACTGTCATACTACATGAATTCTAAATGTGCACCCGTCCTAACACAAGAAGATACTGACGTAAAGAGAGAGAGAGAAAGAGAGAGAGAGAGAGAGAGAGAGAGAGAGAGAGAGAGAGAGAGAGAGAGAGAGAGAGACGAGACGAGACGAGACAGATGAGACGAGAGAGGGGCGGGGAGAAGAAACTGTGAAAGATCATTACATATTGTCGTCGAATTGCAAGGCTGATACACCATTTGAGGAATTCGTGGCTAAGTTGGCGCTCTGAATACTGCGTTGCCTTTCGACGATGACTTATGTGCCTTAGTTAAATTGAAGAGAGTAGGATCCAAGAATGAGAACAAGTAATTCAGATTTTTCTAAAATTGACGTTAGTGCATACGAAAAGTTGAGGACACCATGCCATTACAAGTATTTTGAAGCAGCTCGTGTGCTTTTGAGGGTAATGCGTTTCTCTACAAACACCACTGTGGAAGATTATCCGCAAGTGCAAAATTGGTTTTCATACGAAATCCGGAATGTTGTGGATGGATAGACGCGCCTAAGGGTATGCTGCATTCCTACACTCCCGTAAAACTTCTAAACCACTTTCGCACTTTTGGTTAGCAAACGAAACCCATAGATAAGCCAAGCTCGCGAAAATATTGATCAACGTAAGGAAATTTTTCTGACCACACGCCAGTCGGTCGTTGCAGATGAGTTGTGGCCATTGGAAAGTATAATACTGAGTTTGTAATATAAATTTCGATGTTACAGAGTCCGGATATTGAAAGTATTTATGTAAACTGGACTCTCGCTTTAAATACAGACAACGGAAGTTCACGTAAGAAAGTTTGTCGTTATACGTATGACCACTGTGTTCTTGTGCCGCCTACTGAGCATGGTGTCAGTGTATGGAACCTTACATCCTTTAGGTTTACCATTGCCTGTCTCTGGTTAGGGATGATGATGTGTACATACACTCCTGGAAATGGAAAAAAGAACACATTGACACCGGTGTGTCAGACCCACCATACTTGCTCCGGACACTGCGAGAGGGCTGTACAAGCAATGATCACACGCACGGCACAGCGGACACACCAGGAACCGCGGTGTTGGCCGTCGAATGGCGCTAGCTGCGCAGCATTTGTGCACCGCCGCCGTCAGTGTCAGCCAGTTTGCCGTGGCATACGGAGCTCCATCGCAGTCTTTAACACTGGTAGCATGCCGCGACAGTGTGGACGTGAACCGTATGTGCAGTTGACGGACTTTGAGCGAGGGCGTATAGTGGGCATGCGGGAGGCCGGGTGGACGTACCGCCGAATTGCTCAACACGTGGGGCGTGAGGTCTCCACAGCACATCGATGTTGTCGCCAGTGGTCGGCGGAAGGTGCACGTGCCCGTCGACCTGGGACCGGACCGCAGCGACGCACGGATGCACGCCAAGACCGTAGGATCCTACGCAGTGCCGTAGGGGACCGCACCGCCACTTCCCAGCAAATTAGGGACACTGTTGCTCCTGGGGTATCGGCGAGGACCATTCGCAACCGTCTCCATGAAACTGGGCTACGGTCCCGCACACCGTTAGGCCGTCTTCCGCTCACGCCCCAACATCGTGCAGCCCGCCTCCAGTGGTGTCGCGACAGGCATGAATGGAGGGACGAATGGAGACGTGTCGTCTTCAGCGATGAGAGTTGCTTCTGCCTTGGTGCCAATGATGGTCGTATGCGTGTTTGGCGCCGTGCAGGTGAGCGCCACAATCAGGACTGCATACGACCGAGGCACACAGGGCCAACACCCGGCATCATGGTGTGGGGAGCGATCTCCTACACTGGCCGTACACCACTGGTGATCGTCGAGGGGACACTGAATAGTGCACGGTACATCCAAACCGTCATCGAACCCATCGTTCTACCATTCCTAGACCGGCAAGGGAACTTGCTGTTCCAACAGGACAATGCACGTCCGCATGTATCCCGTGCCACCCAACGTGCTCTAGAAGGTGTAAGTCAACTACCCTGGCCAGCAAGATCTCCGGATCTGTCCCCCATTGAGCATGTTTGGGACTGGATGAAGCGTCGTCTCACGCGGTCTGCACGTCCAGCACGAACGCTGGTCCAACTGAGGCGCCAGGTGGAAATGGCATGGCAAGCCGTTCCACAGGACTACATCCAGCATCTCTACGATCGTCTCCATGGGAGAATAGCAGCCTGCATTGCTGCGAAAGGTGGATATACACTGTTCTAGTGCCGACATTGTGTATGCTCTGTTGCCTGTGTCTATGTGCCTGTGGTTCTGTCAGTGTGATCATGTGATGTATCTGACCCCAGGAATGTGTCAATAAAGTTTCCCCTTCCTGGGACAATGAATTCACTGTGTTCTTATTTCAATTTCCAGGAGTGTAGTTCCGCGTAGTCAGCGCGTACACAACTTTCCCACTAGAGCGCGCCCCGCTGAGCACAACAGCGCAGGCGCAGCGCTCATTCGTCTCCGCACTACGAGATGGCTCTGTCTTAGAGACGGACCAAATTCTGCTTCCGCCGCTCCGCGTATTAATATGTAACACAGCCAATGAAATTGCTGCTAACGTAGAACCTTTTCTCCTCGCGGATCACACTCGGCAGTGATACCTGACCGCTCGAGGTATTATAACGAGTGTACAGACCTCCGATAAGTCAGTCTGCATTAGTCTGTAGTCAAGTTTCAGTCTGCGCCTAATAAGATTATCGTATTCCTGTGCATAGCCATGAAGAGAAATGTATAGATACTTTGTCAAGTATCAGAGATATGTGAGAATAAGATTAACGTACCAAGACCAAAGGAACTTCAGATTGTCAATTGTAAATAGCATCCAGAATCAAGTTAAGTAAGGTTTATGATTTTTATTATTTTAATAAATGTGTGTGAAAATTAATCAAGTTCTGTTTAAAGTTGGTCACCGTTAATCTGCTACTCTAAGCGTTCAAGTGGCATTTCTATCGTTTGACCTAACGGCAGAAGATAAACACGCCACGATAAGAGCACGAGACATATTGCTGACACTCGCCTATTTCGTTAGAGCGACAAGTCAAATAATCTGATGGTGTGTGTACCGAAGGTCTTACAGTACGCACACCACAGATGATGTCAGGTATCTTACTTTGACATGTGAGACTTTAAATTGTTGAGGTGGAAGAAATTATCGTCAGCAGCATTTGGTGGGGGCAATAACATACAGTTCCTGATCACTAGGGTGCGCTCAGTTCCAAATCTGCCCGAATTGGTTCTTGGAAAGAGCCCGAGTGATTCTGTGCGACGAGGAAGATAATTTCAGTCTAGGAACTTGGTGCTATTGAGAGTAGCAGCTATTTGTCGGCGTCAGGATGTAGCATTTCCTTTTCGTTTATACTCATTTTCATCCAAAACGATACGAAGATAACACTATAGCGCAGAAGCACTCCCTACCAACTTCACACACGCCGGCCGGTGTGGCTTTGCGGTTCTAAGCGCGTCAGTTTGGAACCGCGTGACCGCTACGGTCGCAGGTTCGAATTCTGCCTCGGGCATGGATGTGTGTGATGTCCTTAGGTTAGTTAGGTTTAAGTAGTTCTAAGTTCTAGGGGACTGATGACCTCAGTAGTTAAGTCCCATAGTGCTCAGAGCCATTTGAACCATTTGAACCAACTTCACACACACGGATCGGAGGACGGCAAAGGCAAAGGTAAAGCATCTTGTGGAATGTTTCGCAGAGGATTAATATCCATTGTCACATTATCATTATGTACCACTTTTTGTCACGTGTACGAGGATGAAACTATAGTCGTTGTAAATTGGCATACGCAAGGCTAACGGCTTGATTTAGAATGACTGATCATCCTTCCCTACCTGTGTAGTAAAACAGACACACACACACACACACACACACACACACACACACACACACACACACACACTTAAGGTTTCTTATATCACTGGTTGTGAAAACGAAGCAAACAGTCAAATCTTGTCACCTTTCAGTTCACAAGATTTCAAAATTTTCTATACGCAAATGATGAGTGCATGTCGGTTCAGCTCATGTCACACGATAAACGATCATGTGGGCGATCGACGACACCATACCTGATTGGCCAACAGACGGACGGAACAAATTAGTCAGCAACCTGGCGCAACAGCAGAGGCACTGGACTCGTACTTGTGAGAAATTAGGACCAGTACCAGTCCGGTTAAAAAGATTTACGTTTTCTTTCGCTTCCTAAAATCAGTCGAGGCAGTATGGAAGAAAGATACTTCTGTGCGCTTCGGCTCATTTTTTTCCACATTCGTATCCTCTTGAGCTATCGTAACTAATAAGAGGTGTAGCAGAATGTGCAGATCGGCTTCATAGCTGAGGTCGTTAATGCACTTGATTCTGAGGTAGTCGATTAGAATTCTGGTTGTGAAAGTAATTTTCACTGTCAGCATCTGAGAAGCATGAGGAGACATGAGGATACCAATTTGCTGATGACTAATCTTTGTGCCAATATCGCCAAACATCTCCCGAAAGTCCCCTGACGTGAGTGCTTGTGATATTATTGTTGGTGATTATCAGTGGCATGGAAATATTAAGGTCCGCCCCCCCCCCCTCCCTTACCATTCTCCAACCCCACTATGGTCCAATAACAATTTCATCATCATCACCACCACTATATCATCATTATAACAGACAGAGGTCAATACATTCTTTTCACAGTCAAGGGCATTACACAGTTAACATTTGCAACTCAAAAGAACAAATTTCAGCAGGCAAAGCAATGCGATGCTTGAGGTGGTGTAAAGACAGACAATGGATGACTACAGAACATTGCCTACCATCATGTGTAGTGCTGGTAGTGAAGTCCAAATAAGGTGGTGTTGCGGTACGGGGGTGTTTTGCGTGTTTAGGGTGTGGTTCCCTTACTGCCCTTAAGAAAACTCTAAACGCAGAGGGATATGAACATATTACAGCACTGTGTGCTGTGCACAGTAAAGGAACAGTTCGGAGGCGATGGTTGTACAGCAGGACAATGCACGCTGTCATAAAACAGCATCTGTGAACCAGTGGTTTGTGGACAATAACATTCCTGAAATGGTTTCGACTTTTGAGGAAGAATGAGCTACTATTACTTCGCAGGCATTCAGATATCTTAATGATAGGGCCCCGGACAGGGTCCATATTCGATATTTCTAGATTTTCGAAAAGCCTTGGACACCGCATCCCCACTGCACGCTGTTAACGAAGGTACGTGCATATGGAATAGGTTCCCAAGTATGTGAGTCGCTCGAAAAAGTCTTAGGTAACAGAACCGAATAAGTTATCCTCCTCGGCGAGTGTTCATCAGAGACGAGAGTGTCGTCAGGGAAGTGAGATGCGACCGCTATTATTTTCTATACACCTAAATGATCTGGCGGACAGGGTGGGCATCAATCAGCGCCATTTGTTGATGATCCTGTGGTATACGGGAATGGGGCGTTGAGTGACCGTAGGAGGATACAAGATGACTTAGACAAAATTTCTAGTTGGTGTGAAATTGGCAGCTAGTTCTAAATGTAGGAAAGTGTAAGTTAACGTAGATGAGTAGGAAAAATCAGTAATGTTCGAATACAGCATTAGTCGTGCGCTGCTTGACACAGTTATTCCTACCTAAATATTTGAGCGTAAGACTACAAAGTGACATGAAATGGAACGAACATGTAAGGATTGTAGGAGGGAAGAAGAACAGTCGATTTCGGTTTATTGCAACCATTTTAGGAAAGTGCGGTTCATCAGTAAAAGAGACCGCATATGGGGCACTAGTGCGACTTATTTTTGAGTACTGCTCGAGTGATCAGGATCCGCACCAGGTCGGATCACAGGATCGAAGAAATTCAGAGGCGGGCAGCCATATTTGTTACAGGTAGGTTCGAACAACACGCAAATATTACTGAGATTCTTCGGGAACTCAAATGGGAATCCCTGAAGGGAAGGAGACATTCTTTTCGAGGCACACTACTGACTCAATTTAGAGAACCGGCATTTGAAGTTGACTATAGGACGATTCTACCCCCGCCAAAGTACACTACTGGCCATTAAAATTGCTACACCAAAAAGATGACGTGCTGCAGGCGTGAAATTTAATCGACAGGAAGAATATGCTGTGATATGCAAATGATTAGCTTTTCAGAGCATTCACACAAGGTTGGCGCCGGTGGCAACACCTACAACCTGCTGACATGACGAAAGTTTCCAACCGATTTCTCATACATAAACAGCAGTTGACCGGCGTTACCTGGTGAAACGTTGATATGATGCCTCGTGTAAGGAGGAGAAATGCGCACCATCCCGTTTCCGCCTTTGATAAAGGTCGGATTGTAGCCCATCGCAATTGCAGTTTATCGTATCGCGACATTGCTGCTCGCGTTGGTCGAGATCCAATGACTGTTAGCAGAATATGGAATCGATGGGTTCAGGAGGGTAATACGGAACGCCGTGCTGGATCCCAACGGCCTCTTATCACTAGCAGTCGAGATGACAGGCATCTTATCCGCATGGCTCTAGCGGATCGTGCAGCCACGTCTCGATCCCTGAGTCAACAGATGGGGACGTTTGCAAGACGACAACCATCTGCACGAACAGTTCGATGACGTTTGCAGCAGCATGGATTATCAGCTCGGAGACCATGGCTGCGGTTACCCTTGACGCTGCATCAAAGACAAGAGCGCCTGCGATGGTGTACTCAACGACAAACATGGGTGCACGAATGGCAAAACGTCATTTTCTCGGATGAATTCATGTTCTGTTTACAGAATCATGATGGTCGCATCCGTGTTTGGCAACATCGCGGTGAAAGCACATTGGTAGCGTGTATTCGTCATCGCCATACTGGCGTATTACCCAGCGTGATGGTACGGGGTGCCACTGGTTACACGTCTCGATCACCTCTTGTTCGCATTGACGGCACTTTGAACAGTGGAGGTTACATTTCAGATGTGTTACGACCCGTGGCTCTACCCTTCATTCAATCCCTGCGAAACCCTACATTTCAGCAGGATAATGCACAGCCGCATGTTGCAGGTCCTGTATGGGCCTTTCTGGACACAGAAAATGTTCGACTGCTGCCCTGGCCAGTACATTCTCCAGATCTCTCACCAATTGAAAACGTCTGGTGAATGGTGGCCGTGCAACTGGCTCGTCACAATACACCAGTCACTACTCTTGATGAACTGTAGTATCGTGTTGAAGCTGCATGGGCAGCTGTACCTGTACATGCCATCCAAGCTCTGTTTGACTCAACGCCCAGGCGTATCAAGGCCGTTATTACGGCCAGTGGTGGTTGTTCTTGGTACTGATTTCTCAGGATCTATGCACCCAAATTGCCTGAAAATGTAATCACATGTCAGTTCCAGTATAATATATTTGTCCAATGAATACCCGTTTATCATCTGCATTTCTTCTTGATGTAGGAATTTTAATGGCCAGTAGTGTATCAATCACATCACACAACGTTTCAGGCCCTTTTTGGACGTTTGTGTGAGCATGGGTCCTTTCAGACAGACGAACGTGCAGAGAAGCGACGGATTCTGCGTACACCAGATTTTCGGGATCAGGTTCTACAGGATATTGGGACGAACCCTGGTATGAGCTCCAAATCTTTTTTACGCGCAGTCTGCCGCCTGCCTGCACGTTTGTCTGTCTCAATGGGACCATGATCACACATTGGGAATAGGGCAGTGATGATGTCGACCGGTGTTAGGCGAGCAGTGGTAGTTTCATCTGGTGACTTCAGTTTTATGTTTTATGGAAAAAACGACCATGGGAGCAGCTTTTTATTATTTTTATTGGTTGTGACAATGATTTTATCAGATGGTCTGCCTCATATGCCATGATGTCCATATGGTTTCATAAATGTTAATCCAAGTTTCACATCTGATGATGGCACCTTCAGAGTGCTGAAACAGTCATCTAATAAACGATTGAAGCGATCGTGGCTTTTCAATTATTTTATTTTTTTCGGGTATTTATCGTCAGGTAGTGCATCTGTCAGGGTGGAAGGCTGCGGAACCAACAGTCACCTTTCAATTCAGCGTGACGATCGTAGTGGCATCACTCGGTTGAGCGTCCGTCAGTCCGCTCTCCAGAAGGTAACTTGGTGGACGGAGCTGTACGTGATCACACCTAGTATACATAGGGCTCTCGTCGCGAAGTGAGCCTGTGTGCTTACTCGATCATGGTCACCCGCTCGCAGGAAGCTCTCACGGTCGACATAAAGGGAAAACACGACTCGGACAGAGGGAGAAAAAGTGCGCGTCACATCCGCCGCGAGATTTCTTCGAGCGCGCTCGACCTCGGCGGGCGCCGCTCACGGAAGGCTCGCTTGCGCAAGCAAGTGCTCGCAGGAAACGCAGCGGCTGGCCCGGCTGGTGCGTGACTCATTCGCTGGAACGCTCGTAGCACTGCTCGCTCTGGAACACCTGCGGCTGGACACCGTCTGACATTACGCGTGCCCTACTGCCGCACAGGCCGAAAACAGAGACCAAGATTCAAAGGATGGAACGTATCTGTACAAATGTGACTCACTAGGTCAGACGTCGTTTACGGCAAAAACATAGCTAATGCATATTATGTAAATTGAAGGTGGAGACGGGGAAAGGAAAGGAAAGGGAAGAAACTCGATGTCAGCTGATCGGCACTTGTGCAGAGTCAACACCGCCGAGTGAAAATGTATGTCGGACCAGGATTCGTACCTGCTTACTGGCCAGTTGCTTTTTTAAACACTGCGCCACACGGACACATTGTTTGTCGGAATTGCGCGGACTATGACTTGCGCTAGGGCCACCCCGTCCATGTCCTCTGTGTTCGCTGCTTTAATTCCTGAAAGAAGTCGAATACGTGATTGTGCTTTGGCACTGAAGGTGGTGGATTCCTTGCCCATCGAGGCGACTCAGTTACACGAATGCGTGGTGTCTGTTCTTTAGGACATGTCTGAAAGAACAGACGCCGTGCGGAGTCCGCAGCTGTAATACATAGGGTTATTATGTAACTTTTCAGATGCAGCTGACATCTTGACTTCCTTCCCTTTTCTTTCTCCCCCTTCCACCTTCGATTCACATAATACGAGAGTGAGTCAAATGAAAACTTTAAATATTTCTTTAAATATTATTTATTGTGCAAAAGTGGTACAAAGCTGTATCACTTTTCGACATAATCTCCCCCACGCTCAATGCAACTCCTCCAGCGCTCACAAAGTGCATAAATTCCTTTAGAAAAAAATTCTTTTGGTAGTCCACGCAACCACTCATGCACCGCGTGGCGTTCCTCTTCATCAGAACGGAACTTCTTTCCTCTCATTGCGTCTTTGAGTGGTCCAAACATATGGAAATCACTTGCGGCAAGGTCTGGTGAATGTGGTGGATGAGGAAGACACTCAAAATGCAGGTTTGTGAATGTTGCAACTGTTGTACGGGCAGTGTGGTGCCTTGCATTGTCATGTTGCAAAAGCACACCTGCTGACAGCAATCCACGTCGCTTTGATTTGATTCCAGGCCGCGGATGATTTCTTAGGAGATCTGTGTATGATGCGCTGGTGACAGTGGTCCCTCTAGGCATGTAATGATCCAAAATGACGCCTTTTACGTCCCATAAGAGAGTCAGCATAACCTTCCCTGCTGATGGTTCTGTTCGAAACTTCTTCGGTGTTGGTGATGAGGAATGACGCCATTCCTTGCTCGCTCTCTTCGTTTCCGGTTGGTGGAAGTCAACCCAGGTTTCGTCCCCTGTAACGATTCTTGCAAGGAAGCCATCACCTTCTCGTTCAAAGCGCCGAAGAAGTTCTTCACAAGCATCAACACGTCGTTCTCACACTTCAGGAGTCAGCTGCCGTTGCACTCGTCTTGCAGACACTTTGTGAAACTGGAGCACATCATGCACAATGTGGTGTGCTGACCCATGACTAATCTGTAAACATGCTGCAATGGCATTCAGTGTCACTCGGCGGGGTTTCCTTCACTATGGCTTCAACTGCTGCAATGTTCTGCGGAGTCACAACTCGTTGTGCCTGACCTGGACGAGGAGCATCTTTCACTGAAGTCACACCATTTGCGAACTTCCTACTCAGTTCGTACACTTGGTGCTGTGACAAACATCACCGTACTGAACCTTCATTCGTCGATGAATTTCAATAGGTTTCACACCTTCACTACGCAAAAACCGAATAACAGAACGCTGTTCTTCCCTGGTGCAAGTCTCAAGTGGGGCGGCCATCTTTATACCGATACTGCGACGGTAAGTGTGCATCTGCATTATGCTGCCACCTACACGCCATTCTGCACGCTGTTTGTAGCACGCTTTCCAACTTACAGGATATCGGCGCGAAATTTCGATTTGTTATTACAAATTTAAGGTTTTCTATTGACTCACCCACGTATGTGTTACTGTTCCGGATTCCGCTTGGTATCTGTTCTTTCGGACATACCTGAAAGAACAGACACCGTATTCATATAGTCGCTGATTAGCTTCTCCGGCTGTCTGGACTTCGTACAGCGAGAGAACTGTTAAGCGTCTACCTTGCAATAAATGTGACTGATTTTATGTTTACCACCAGCTGAATCAGAGGTTCAAGGAGTGATCTGAATCCTTACGTCTCTCAAAAGCCATAGGACAATTGAAACAGTATAGCGAAATTAGAGGAATAAGTTTATGAATAGGAACCTATGTTTCTTCAACTAACGACTTTAAGATCATATACAATATTGTTTAATACATGTAGAACTACACTACTGGCCATTAAAATTGCTACACGAAGAAGAAGTGCAGATGATAAAGTGCTTTCATTGGACAAATATATTATTACTAGAACTTACATGTGATTACATTTTCACTCAATTTGGGTGCATAGATCCTGAGAAATCAGTACCCAGTGCCTGTCCGTAATAACTGCCCTGATACGCATGGGCATTGAGTCAAACAGAGCTTGGATGGCGTGTACACGTACAGCTGACCATGCAGCTTCGACACTATACCACAGTTCATCAAGAGTAATGACTGGCGTATTGTGACGAGCCAGTTGCTCGGCCACCATTGACCAGACATTTTCAATTGGTGAGAGATCTGGAGAATGTACTGGCCAGGGCAGCAGTCGAACATTTTCTGTATCCAGAAAGGCCCGTACAGGACCTGCAACATACGGTCGTGCATTATCCTGCTGAAATGTAGGGTTACGCAGGGATCGAATGAAGGGTAGAGCCACGGGTCGTAACACATCTGAAATGTAACCTCCACTGTCAAAGTGCCGTCAATGCGAACAAGAGGTCATCGAGACGTGTAACCAATGGCACCCCATACCATCACACCGGGTGATACGCCAGTATGGCTATGACGAATACACGCTTCCAATGTGCGTTCACCGCGATGTCGCCAAACATTGATGCGACCATCATGATGCTTTAAACAGAAGCTAGATTCATCCGAAAAAATGACGTTTTGCCATTCGTGCACACATGTTCGTCGTTGAGTACACCACCGCAGGCGCTTCTGTCTGTGATGCAGCGTCAAGGGTAACCGCAGCCATGGTCTCCGAGCTGATAGTCCATTCTGCTGCAAACGTCGTCGAACTGTTCGTGCAGATGGTTGATGTCTTGCAAATTTACCCATCTGTTGACTCAGGGATCGAGACGTGGCTGCACGATCCGTTAAAGATATGCGGATAAGATGCCTGCCATCTCGACTGCTAGTGATACGAGGCCGTTGGGATCCAGCGCGGCGTTCCGTATTACCCTCCTGAACCCACCGATTCCATATTCTGCAAACATTCATTGGATCTCGATCAACGCGAGCAGCAATGTCAAATGGTTCAAATGGCTCTGAGCACTACGCGACTTAACTTCTGAGGTCATCAGTCGCCTAGAACTTAGAACTAATTAAACCTAACTAACCTAAGGACATCACACACATCCATGCCCGAGGCAGGATTCGAACCTGCGACCGTAGCGGTCGCACGGTTACAGACTGCTGCGCCCAGAACCGCACGGCCATTACGGCCGGCGCACCAATGTCACGATACGATAAACCACAATCGTGACAGGCTACAATCGGACCTTTATCAAAGTCGGAAACGTGATGGTACGCATGTCTCTTCCTTACACGAGGCATCACAACAACGTTTCACCAGGCAACGCCGGTCAACTGCTGTTTGTGTATGAGAAATCGGTTGGAAACTTTCCCCATGTCAGCATGTTGTAGGTGTCGCCAGCGGCGCCAACCTTGTGTGAATGCTCTGAAAAGCTAATCAGTTTCATATCACAGCATATTCTTCCTGTCGGTTAAATTTCGCGTCTGTAGCACGTCGTCTTCGTGGTGTAGCAATTTTAATGGCTAGCAGTGTATGTAAGCTATATTTTTGTAGAAGTACATTTGATGGTGGTGGAGGTCGGGGTAAGCATTGGAAAGTACCAGGAGTGAAACTTCTGCGGCCTGTGAGGTTGCTGTTTATGAGGTGCAGCTAGGCAAAGCACATAAGAAAATGGGACGATCGTGGCGGTCCAGCTTTAAGTTCATCCTTATGTCATCAGAGCAATGCTGAAGTATGGCCGATCTCCACATTCGCGGAATAGCATTGCTTCCAAGAAAGACGGAAGTCACGGCTGCAGAATTTTCATTAGATGTTAGTGTGGATCTCAAATCGGCCGCTATTATGAAATGTACGTATATGTCTCGCATAAATGATTGCACGTGCACTAGATAAAATTTAACGGCGATGTGTTATGAAGATTTAAAAAAAAAGGATTTGTCTTCAAAATAAGTGATGTCATCACAGTATGGTCTAGAGCGAAACGCCAGTTTAAAAAGGCAAGAAAAAAGATTTTTGAAGCGTCGTTTGCCATCTCGCAAAATAGGAGCTCTAATAGGAACAAAAATCGCATGAGCTGTCCCCAAAATGAACGACAGGGAAACCCTCACCTGATGTCCTCAATATATAGGAACAACTTGTAGCAGCATGTCAGATATCACACTGATGACGATGTTGACTACGGAAAAGGTTCACCACAGGATTTTTTCGAGAGAAATTTACAACATGTTATTATTTCCCATTAGCGTAATTAAAGGAGACGGCGGAAGAAAGGTCTAAGCCTCAGGTTAATAAGGATTAGTCCAATCATTTAACCTGCTGTTTCCGAATGCAACACGTTCTGGTAATAAATAGTACCCTACGTATCACTAGAAGGCGCTATCTATTTTATTCCATATATCACATTTGCACACTTGCTGCTGTAGCTAAGATGTATATATTACATGGAATAAAAACAGCAACCAATTGCGGAATATATGTATCAGCCAGCCCTTTCAGTTGTGGTTAGTCTAGGGCATTAAGAAGCTCAAGTAATTATATTATCACATGTAAATCCTAAAACAATTGCAAGTATAAGTGCTACTTTCAAGATATGGCCGTTTCATTATGGTTCTGTGTTGAAAATCATGAGAAATAAATGACTTTGTGACTTTGAGCGATGCAAAATATATCATCTCTCTCCATAAGACTGTCAAGCACGAATAAAGCTTCGACCTGTTTTCACTTCTAGACATGACGTTACGTGCTAACGTAAGATTATTCCTCAACAAATTCGGCCTATAAATTTTACCTTACGGGGGCAATTGCACTGTGCAGGAATGAGGAGAGAATGTTTGTAAGTCTTGACGCGGCCGTAAAAGAGATCAAAACAGCAGGTGTAAGCTGTCTGAAGACTGAAATAGCGGCAACTTAATTTTTACGCCTGGAGCCGTATACTGTGGTCCAGGCGGCCCTTAATCGGTGCTGCAGTGTCTGGAATAAGGACGTACTCTAAGACACGTGAATAAAAGTGGACTTTTACGACTGGAGTCGTTAAAATTCGCTACTTCCACAGTATTTCACGGAACCCCTACCCAAATCGTAAAAGGAAACGCCTACTGCCATCTATTAAGAAATGGGACCCATCGCCAGGGAATCCATTACTTCCAGGCGCGGAGCCCATTTCGATGCACTTAAACGAAGCAAGGTGTCTTCACAGTCGGCCGAACTGTGAAACGACGTTGCCTGAGTTCCTCTAGCCAAAATTCTGCGACCTGCCATTCAGATAAACGAGCCTGTACATATATCTTGGCAAATGAGTCTTCTGCCCTTTGAAGAACGAGGAGTTCGTGTGAGAGTTTTCATTCTCGTTTTAACTCACTGACTGAACCAACTCAGTCAAGCGTTTACTTTCTGTGAGTAACTTGAGAGGGGCGCAAATAAAGGAATATATATCCGGCCAAAGCTCTGATTCTGTACGAAAAGTGACCAGAAACCGAAGACAAGTGTTCGTCGAAAACAGATTTGTGCAATGGTTAAAAGACCAGAGTGCACTTTTTGAAGGGCATTTAAAACGAAAAGAAAGAAAAAGGTAGTGTGGTATTGATGGCCGGGAGTCCCCACCTATGAACGTTCGACCGCCAAGTTGCAAATATTTTCAGATGACACCAAATTGAGCAACAACTTGCGTGTCGATGATGATGGGGACAACACAATACCCAGTGCCAGAGCAGAAAAAATCTCCGACCCGACTGGGATTCGAATCCAAACCAGTGGGTGGCAGACAACGGACGTTTCGTCCAAAACCTAAATCTTAACATTAGCTTAAAAATATCTTCTGAGTAAAAGTAGATGCAACTGAAGCTCGTTATTATGCACTTTATTTTCTTTAAAGATTTTTTTTCGTCAACCTTTTATCAGTTAGTGTATTTAAGACAATAAAGAACTTTTTTAAGTTTCGTAATAAAAGGGTAATAATTCTCTTCAGCGTAACGTAGCTACACTCTTATAACATGGCTTACTGAACTATTGCGGGGAGCTGCCAAGAGCAAATCACACGTCTGCTCAAATGGCTCTGGGCACTATGGGACTTAACATCTATGGTCATCAGTCCCCTAGAACTTAGAACTACTTAAACCTAACTAACCTAAGGACAGCACACAACACCCAGCCATCACGAGGCAGAGAAAATCCCTGACCCCGCCGGGAATCGAACCCGGGAACCCGGGCGTGGGAAGCGAGAACGCTACCGCACGACCACGAGATGCGGGCCACACGTCTGCTGCTAGCGGCAGAGTTCTGGTACAGGTGGTAATGGCAGTTTTGGTCAAGTTGCTGAGTACAGGCGATGAGCAGAGGAAGATTGCAGAGTTCGTGGGGACTCCAAAATCCCCAATTGAAATGGGTTATTTCAATTTTTTCATATGACTACAGCACGTATTGAGCCCATTCTGAGACCACCCAACATGTACGATACTTTTACAAATTGATTGATTGTCATCATTTGTTAGGTTTTACTTTAAGATGAACCATCATCTTTACTTACGTTCTGTTTAACATTAAGAAAATCTTTCAGACAATTTTTAAATAATTTATTTGCCGGTGTGTTTCGAGGACGTATTTCGTCCTGGTAATTACGTGTTCTGTTACGTCAGTTAGAACACAATACTTCTGTTTGTAAAATACTTCTTCTGAGAGATTCCCGTTTCTGTATTCAGGTTACGCGAAACGCACATTTATGGTCTGGGAAGGTTAGAAGCATGAAATCTGACAGGTTCACGAACGTTGTTTGTTACAAGTGTATTTTCGGTTGTCTAGCATTCTTAATTTTTATGGTTTTGTTAAAGTTACGCAAATGGATAATGAAGTGGATTTACTGTTTTAGTTTAGACCAGACTAGATTGCGAGTGTTGTCAACTGCCTCAGACCAGTGTCAGTGAATGGAATTTTTTTTAACAAAGTCAGGTGACAAGAGAAGTAACCACAGATGTGTATAGAAAACTGCAAGACGAATATCTGTGATATAAATTCCAGATCCATGCTTTTTAATTACTGTTTAGTTTATCCAAATTAATTAGTTTTGCTTGCTGTGCGAGTGTCTAGTAGTCAATGAAATACGATGCTTGTTAATGCTAAATATGAATGTCTCTTTGTGAAGATATACGAGTATTGAACGAGTCCAAAGCATTAAATCTTGCATCAGTGCAAATGTCAAGTATGTGCTCGAGACTGAGAAGGGAAAAATTATACTCGCTTCACGAGTGCTAATGAAAATTTGCATTTGTAAGCTGTGTGCCAATAAATTTGTAGAGCTGTCGTCTTCTTCGACGATGCATAATACGATGAGTTAAGCATCGGATACTATTTCCGCATCATCGTCAGAGAGAGAGAGATGTTTGTCTTATTCCCAGAAGTATACGGCGCTCAAATTAGCAAATCTAGATCATTAATCTTGGAAGGTTGAATGTCGTAAGAAAAAGGTAGTTTCACTAACGAAACACACAATACTATTGAAACGGTATTTGTTAGTATTGAAGTTCTTGCTTATTTATGTATTTATTTTAGCTTGTGGTGCTTCAACCAGTCTTATCTTGACGCCAGACGACATCTGAAACACACTTATAATAGGGGAAAAACACAGAAGACAGTCATGTAGCAATCTGTATTTTACCGCAGATCTAGTTAGATTTCAGCTACAGTACAGCTATTATCAACGCGTTTAATAGCAAGTAATACAGACCCAGAAAACTTGTATATTCCCAAATTGTTTAATGTGAACTGAGCTATGGGCAGTTTAAGGTCGTTTCAACAACATGGGGGTATACGAGCTTTCTGCTTCTATATGACTCGCTATTCTGTAGCTGAAATCTAGCTAGATCTGAAATAAAATAAAGATTGATACGCGACTGTCTGCTATATTCTTTCTTGATTATAATCATTTTACAGCCACTGAGTCCAACGATTCCTAATGCAATATGACCTGATGAAAACAAACTTAATATCTGATGTAGATTATTTATTTTTTTCAGAATCACAAGAAAACACATTCTTCGCTGTAACAAGAAAAAATATCCATGCCAGTGGAAGGACAAGTACACTCCAAGCCCTGATGACCAGTAAGTACGTGTACGGAGACGTCACGGAAATGGTGGGATACCAGTGTGCTTGCCGCCTGCCTTACTGCCCGAAAACCACGAGTGGTGGTCTGTGGTTGCATTTCATTGCATAGCAGGACCCCTTTGGTTATGATCCGTCGCACCCTTCCGGCGACGATATTCTGCTTCCCGTTTTGTTGCCCTCCATGGCAAGCCATACTGGGCTTATAATTCAGCAAGATAATGCCCTCCCGGACATGGTAAGAGTTTCTGCTCCTTGTCTTCGTCCTTGCCAAACTCCACTTTGGCCAGCAAGGTCGCCGGATCCCTTCCCAAATGAGAACGTTAGGAGCATTATGGGTATGGCCCTCCAACCAGACCGGGATTTTGACGATATAACGCCAATTGGATAGCATTTGGCACGCTATCCCTCAAGAGGACACCGAAGAAATTTATCAGTCAGTGCCATGCGATTAATTGCTCAGATGCGGTCCAGCGCGTCAGTCACTTACTCAATTTGCGAAGCTCTTTCTCTTGCATAAATCATCCAATTTTTTGTGAAAGTGTAATCATTTGTTTGCTGTCGAGTACATGTACATCACATCTGCCGATTTCCGTCCTATTCGGATAATTCTTTTGTTGTGCGTAGTTTTTAATGTCATGAGAAACCAAAGAAGACCTAGTTATGGGCCGTTTTTGTTGTGGTCTTCAGTCCAGAGACTGGTTTGATGCAACTCTGCGTACTCCTTTATCCTGCGCAAGCTTCTTCATCTCCTAGTACCTACTGCAACCTACATCCTTCTGAATCTGTTTAGGGTATTCATCTCTTGGTCTCCCTCTACGATGTTTACCTTCCACGATCCCCTCCAATACCAAATTGGTGATCCCTTGATGCCTCAGAATATGCCCTACCAACCGATCCCTCCTTCTAGTCAGGTTTTGCCACAAATTTCTCTTCTCTCCAATTCTATTCAATACCGCCTCATTAGTTATCTCATATTCAGCATTCTTCTGTAGCAGCACGTTTCGAAAGCTTCTATTCTCTTCTTGTCCAAACTATTTATCGTTCACATTTCATTTCCATAGTTCACATTTCATTTCCATACATGGCTACACTCCATACAAATACTTTCAGAAATGACTTCCTGGCACTTAAATCTATACTCGATGTTAACAAATTTCTCTTCTTCAGAAACGCTTTCCTTGCCATAGCGAGTCTACATTTTATATCCTCTCTACTTCGAGCATCATCAGTTATTTTGCTCCCCAAATAGCAAAACTCCTTTACTACTTTAAGTGTCTCATTTCCTAATCTAATTCCCGCAGCATCACCCGACTTAATTCGACTACATTCCATTATCCTCGTTTTGGTTTTGTTGATGTTCATCGTATATCCTCCTTTCAAGACACTGTCCATTCCGTTGAACTGCTCTTCCAGGTCCTTTGCTGTCTCTGACGGAATTACAACGTCATCGGCGAACCTCAAAGTTTTTATTTCTTCTCCGTGGATTTTAATACCTACTCTGAACTTTTCTTTTGTTTCCTTTACTGCTTGCTCAATATACAGATTGAATAACATCGGTGATAGGCTACAACCCTGTCTCACTCCCTTCACAACCACTGCTTCCCTTTCATGCCCCTCGACTCTTATAACTGCTTTCTGGTTTCTGTACAAATTGTAAATAGCCTTTCGTTCCCTGTATTTTACCCCTACCACCTTCAGAATTTGAAAGAGAGTATTCCTGTCAACATTGTCAAAAGCTTTCTCTAAGTCTACAAATGCCAGAAACGTAGGTTTGCCTTTCCTTAATCTATTTTCTAAGATATGCGCTATGAACTGCAATACCAAGTACAATTCAACTATGTCATAGTTACAATGGTGAAAGTTGTAAGAAGCGGAAGTAATTTCTTGACTATATTTCTGCGTGTATGCATTCGTAAACAAACGAATGAAATGGCTGTCCTTAAGGATGATAGGAGAGGAAATAAAATTAGTGGAATTGGTTAGAATAAGGAAAACATCTTGGCTGGGGTATATACGGCAAAGAAACTGCCTGTAACAAAGTGTAGTTGTAGTTTCTTTCAGTGACTGCAGGAAAAAAAGAAAGGGGAAACTTGGAACGTTGGGTGACATTAAAAAAAGGTCGCAGTTAGTAGCAGACCGTGGACGAGGCACAGAATTGAGGAAAGGGAAGAACGTCCAGTCGATACCTGTCATAAGACAGATATGCCGACAAATTAGTACTGAGTTACGAATGCAGACTAATTTTCCTATTCGTTTTTTGCGCAATCCGTCGTTAGATCCTGCTCTTCCCTTCTTCCCATGCAGCATACTACCAAACAAGAGGTACATTCATAGTGTTCCAAAAACTGCATCAGAGGGAGGAAGAAGAACAGAATGCTACACGATGCTAGAATGACTGAGTGGTAAACAAAGGCAAGGAACATAGTAAACAAAGAGAAGCGAATACTAGACGAAGGCAAACAACGTGCACGACGAGTCGCATATCCCTGAACCACTTGCCACCCCGAGCCGTTGGACCGGAGCGGACGGCGACAAGAGGCGCGGCACTCACCTTCAACCAGGGACGTGAGGAGAGTGACGTTGGCAGCTTTCCGGCGGCCAGCCGGCAGGTTCAGCCCGATCTTCTCCAGCTTCTCCCGCAGAAGGCGGCCGCCGTTCTTCGACTTGGCTCTGCAAAGTGAAACACAAGTGTCAGGATCTCCCGTCGTGGCCTGTCACTATCCAAATACACTCATGCTCAAAAATTAAGGATAATGCTGATACATGGTGAAACAACACTCTGGTGGGCGGTTTGTGGGTTTAAATCACCTCGAGGCATGACCATGCGGTGCATTTGACCTGCGGTCGTCGCACGGTGGCGCTGACAGCAGTCCACATGCGTAGAGGTGTGTTGGTGCATGTCAGAGTACGGTACAGCGAGTAAGTGTTCAGACGTTTTCAGACGTGCTAATGGTGACTATGTGTTGAAAATGGCTCAAAGAACACATATTGATGACATTATGAGGGGCAGAATACTAGGGCGACTGGAGGTTGGTCAAACACAGCAGGTCGTAGTACGGGCCCTTCGTGTGCCACAAAGTGTGATCTCAAGATTATGGCAACGATTCCTGCAGACAGGAAACATGTCCAGGCGCTGCAGTACGGGACGTCCACAGTCTTCAACACCACAAGGAGACCGATATCTCACCATCAGTGCCCGCAGACGGCCACGGAGTACTGCAGGTAGCCTTGCTCGGGACATTACCGCAGCCACTGGAACAGTTATCTCCAGACACACAGTCTACAGACGACTGAAAAGACATGGTTTTTTCGCACATAGACTTCCATGGTGTATTCCACTGACCCCTAGTCACAGGATAGCCTACCAATCGCGGTGTCAAAAACACAGTACATGGTCATTGGAACCGTGGTCCCAGGTTACGTTCACGGACGAGTCCAGCTGTAGTCTGAACATTGATTATCGGCGGGTTTTCATCAGGCGTGAACCAGGAACCAGATACCAACCCCTTAATGTCCTTGAAAGGGACATGTATGGAGGTCGTTGTTTGATAATGTGGGGTGGGATTATGATTGGTGCACATACACCCCTGCATGTCTTTGACAGAGGAACTGTAACAGTTCAGGTGTATCGGGACGTCATTTTGCACCAGTATGTCCGCCTTTTCAGGAGTGCAGTGGGTCCCACCTTCCTCCTGATGGATGATAACGGACGGCGCCACCGAGCTGCCATCGCGGAGGTGTACCTTGAAACAGAAAATATCAGGCGAGTGGAGTGGCCTGCCTGTTCTCCAGACCTAAACCCCATCGAGCACATCTGGAATGCCCTCGGTCGACGTATCGCTGCACTTCTTCAAACCCCTACGACACTCCAAGAGCTCCGACAGGCACTTGTGCAAGAATGGGACGCTATACCCCAGCAGCTGCTCGACCACCTGATCCAGAGTATGCCAACCCGATGTGCGACATGTGTACGTGTGCATGGTGATCATATCCCGTATTGTTGTCGGGGTACATGCGCAGAAAACAGTGGCGTTTTATAGCACCTGTGTTTCCTGACGGTTTTCTGAACTTATCACCAATACCGTGGACTTAAAGAACTGTGTCGTGTGTGTTCCCTATTTGCCTATGCTATTAGCGCCATTTTGTGTAGTGCCACGTTCTGCAATTATCCTTAATTTATGAGCATCAGTGTGGATATATACTCAAACTGACTAAAACCTGTATTACTCTGTCAATGTTCTTTGACAGATCTTTTATAAAAACGAGCAGCAAACACTAACTTTTATTAAAAAACCTGACAGAAGTACTTCAGTACACCGCCAAAGATTTTGTAAGGCATCTTTTATAAAAGATATTGACAAAGATCTTTTACAGTTTAATACGGAGCTACGGGCCGGATACAACTCGGTAAAGAAGTTTGGTAAAATAAACACTTCGCATCTTGCGATTCAAACTATCTGAATTTTGAGTGACCCTATCGGCGATTACGTCACTAAACTGTGCTATAGATCAACAGTGTCGATCAAATTATGACAGCGGCTGCCCGTTTCGCCAACGATCTACCGGACATACGTATCAGCGTTTCATGACTGCTCCGCTAAACATGTAGCGTGAAGTTCTGAAGACGAGCAAATTACCTTCAACTTGCTTGTATGCCATTGAAAATAGATTTGTTGTCCCGTGTTCTCTGAAACTGCCATCTGATAAAAAGTATCCGGACATCCTATGTACTTCGAAATTGACCACTAGATGTCAGGAGAGGCGTACTCGTCATTATAAAGGGAGACGGAGAGTAGTGTGGTATCAGTAGAGAAGCAGTAACAACATAGTGGTTCAAACGGTTCAAATGGCTCTGAGCACTATGGGACTTAACATCTATGGTCACCAGTCCCCTAGAACTTAGAACTACTTAAACATAACTAACCTAAGGACATCACACAACACCCAGTCATCACGAGGCAGAGAAAATCCCTGACCCCACCGGGAATCGAACCCGGGAACCCGGGCGCGGGAAGCGAGAACGCTGCCCCACGAACACGAGCTGCGGACAACAACATAGTGGTCAGTCTGGAGAATTCCTTGAGTTCGAACGTGGAATAGTCATTGGGTGTCACCTGGGTGACGGATCCATCTGGGCCTCCCAGTGGTCGAGCGGTTCTAGGCGCTTCAGTCCGGAACCACGCGGCTGCTACGGTCGCAGGTTCGAATCCTGCCTCGGGCATGGATGTGTGTGATGTCCTCAGGTTAGATAGTTTTAAGTAGTTCTAAGTCTAGGGGACTGATGACCTCAGATGTTAAGTCCCATAGTGCTTAGAGCCATTTGAACTCACTGTTATTGTGGCACTGTACTCCCTAATGTGCGTCCTTTCAGAGGTGCATCCGGCACTGACTTCGTTTTTGTGGATGACAGTGCACGGCCGCCTAAAACTGTGCAGGTGATGCAGCTCTTGCAGCGAGAGGATATTTCGGTGGGTTGACTGGTCTGCTCTTTCCCCTGACTTAAATCCCATCGAGAACGAGTGGAATGCGTTAAGGAGACGTACTCCAGCACGTCCACGTGCACCTACGACCATCCAATAGTTGTCAGCTATGCTGCTGGAGGGATGGAATGCAGTACCACAAGAACTCCTTACTAACTCTGTGGCTACCCTGGGAGCACTTTGCAGAACGTGCATTGCTGTCCGCGGTAATCACACACCCTATTAAAAACCCTGTCCCGCCTGTTGTAATGTCCAGCGGATCATCATAAATCGCGTTGAGTTCAGCGTAATTACTCTCTTAGAATAAAAGTGTTATTCGTCTCATTGCGTGTTTGTTTCAGGTACCATATATATTGTTCACCAAAAGCAGTTGGCCGAGCGGTTCTAGGCGCTTCAGTCCGGAACCGTGCTGTTGCTACGGTCGCAGGTTAGAATCCTGCCTCGGGCATGGATGTGTGTGTTAGTTAGGTTTAAGTAGTTCTAAGGCTAAGGGACTGATGACCTCAGATGTTGAGTCCCATAGTGCTTAAAGCCATTTGAACCATTTTTGAACCAAAACCAGCTTTTTCTGATACGTTAAACGAAAATTTGTTTCAAACAATGTTTCTTAATATCACTCGGTAGTTCTTGCTCAGGGTGTACGTTTTATGTATCCCCACAGGTGTTGGAGATACGGGATAGAAAATTTTTAAATGGACCCATGTACATTTTATCCAAGAGTACGCTTACCCTCTCCAAGAGCTACTCAAAAATCTATGACACTATACCGTTTTTGTCAATAAAACGTAGTTGTGCAAACGACAAAGAGTACACAGACTGTGAAGAAACCGAGCTGTTTACTGTCTTGATTGTACACATTACGAGGCCAATGTAGTTATGTAGTAGAGGTATGGACTTTGTTTATGATTTACGACTTACGTTGTGTGAAACATTTTTGAATAGCTGTTGGAAAGGGTAAATGTATTCTCAAATAAAGTGTACATGTATGAAACTTTGTAGGTAGGGCAACCACAGCTATGAGTAGTCATCTTGGGTATTTAGTCCTTTATTACTGGATCACTACCGGTTTCCTGGCACTCAAAGCCTCATCCTCAGCTGAACATCTGTATAACAATAAGTCCAGATGAGTAACAAACCTGAGATATACACCGGTATGGTAAATTATTTTAAGATTTTAAAAGATTTGTATGAGAATATCAAAATATTAGTACTCACATACCTAAAACATTAAAGTGGTAAAGCTCAGAACTTTGTACCAAACATTATTTCTCCATCAGAACGAAAGATCGCTGAAAGGCGGTGTGTCATAGAATAAAACAGCTTGATTCTAAAATAGTGGATGGGTCCTAAACACATCGTACCACAGTGATCCTTTGGCTAGGTGAAAATTAATGAAAAACTATTAAGACCCAATTTTTGGCCAGAAAGAAAAACCAAGAAGTGGTTGTCACAAAATGGAGGGCTGTTCTATCTGTCAAAACCCATCAAGTAAATAGCTATTGGTGGAATTCCTTCTGGATTTATTGTTATGCAGATGTTCACCTGAAGATGAAGCTTTCAATGCGACGAAACCGGTAGTGATCCAATAAAAATGGACTAAATACAGCTGAAGTGGTTTAATAATACCCAAGATGAAAATATACATGGTTCCATTTTAAAAACCTCTACCCCGTATCTCCTATATCTGTGGGAATACATACCCTCAGCAAGAACTACCAAATAATGTTAAAAGACATAGGTTGAAACAATGTTTCATTTAACGCATCAGAAATAAGTTGTTTTGGGTGAGCAAGGTAAATGGGACACCCTGTGTGTGTGTGTGTGTGTGTGTGTGTGTGAAAAGGATGAAGGAACTTATAAGAAGGAAAAACCAAGACAAGAAAGTTGGGATTTAGCTGCTCGTCATTGTTGAGCACACTACAGAAGGTGGGATATCTCAGTTGGGCAGTGTTAAGTAAGGGAGTTCCCGACTTATTAAAGAAATGGTTCGTCCCAGGAGATTTATGGGAACAATGCAAAAGCCAAATGTCAGTGGTCGAGCTGAGATTGATACCTACTGCCATCTGGGTGAGAATCAAATCTTTCGGTGTCGAGAAAGGAGTAACGATGTCTGAGCGATACATCTCGGTGATACTCGCAGCGACAAAGAAGGGAGTGCACGGCGGCGGGGTGATCAGCTGGTGTCGGCGGAGACGCAGCCAAGGCGCGCGGGCGACAGTTCGCCGCCAGTTTTAACAAGAAGCGCTCGTTAGGCACCGCTGGGCGCCGCGACGCCGCCTCGTATAATGAGAGCTGGCGGCGGCGCTACGTGCCCAAATAGGCGGCGGGGGCGGGGGCGGGCTATTAGCACGGCGCGCGGCTTGGCCGCGTGGCGGAGGCGGCGGGGGCGGCGGCGCGTGTTAATTCCACGGAACGTCTGACGGTGATCGGACGAGGACGGGCCGTCGCCCGAGATGCGAATGAAATGTAGTCCAGATACTCGCAGGTTTCCAGGTGGCCTTACCACTATAGTTGTAGAACTACCGTAGACTGTCCGAAGTAAGCGTTGACTACGGTAGTTTTTCTAGTAGCCTTACTGTCAGTTAAGGTCATAACCACGTTACCTGTACGTTAGGTGTGTTCCATAGCTACTGGTCGTTACCTTATTTCGAGCCCTTTGTTTGCGTATGTGAGCAATGTCTTACTAGATTCCTGCAGAAACTGGTAGCAGTGAACCGTCTAGAACCTGAGTGAGGATATATAAAGGACTCTGTAGCTTACGGAACATTTCTGTTATCTACAGTTATCCTCCTGCTTGTCACTTAAAAGTAAACAACATTTAAATCAAAGTTGCAATAGTCTTAAATCTTATATAAAACATGTTTCTGTTATTCATAAACAACTTTTGCACTTATTAATAATAATGGTAAACACTTGCCTTTGATCATGATGAATAACTTTCTATTGAGCACAAAATAGCAACAATAATTATATAGATACTTTTATCTATGTGCATGTAAACTGTACTTGTATCAAAAGTAATTGCTTTAGTTATACAAAACTGCAGAAGTTACGCGAGAGACAAATTTTTATTACTTTTAAAATGCAATTCGTACTTTGTAAGGATATAAAATACACAATAAACTAACACTGAACGACTTGTGTTTCTAATTATATGCAAAACAAGCAAACAAGGACATAAAAAACAAAGAGAAGTTTATAATGAATCACCCTCCTCTATAATTACCTTGTCTTATAGAGATAACCGGTATCATGTGTACTGTCGATTCTTGCACAGGTTAAAATTATCTCATCTATTTCATTTAAAGAATTCATATTATTTTGTATACGATGTATTATATTTCAGGCTAAAATGTATAAAAAGGGCGAGTTGCGTTTCGCAGGAGCGATGCTGATGCATGGACAGTAACTTCTCTGTCTCAAGGAAATTCATTATATTCGAACTGAGAATATGTTCGAGAATCCTGCAACAAACCGATGTTAAGGATATTGGACTGTAATTTTGAGGATCCGTCCTTCCTTCCTTCTTATATACAGGCGTCACCTGCGCTTTTTTCCAGTCGCTCTGGACTTTACGTCGGGCAAGAGATTCACGATAAATGCAAGTTAAGTAAGGAGCTAATGCAGTAGATTACTCTATGTAAAACCGAACTGGAATCCCGCCCGGACCTGGCGATTTATTTATTTTCAACCCATTCAGCTGCTTCACAACCCCAGGGATGTCTATCACTAGTCCTCCACACGGGAATCTGTACGAGACTCGAACGGCGGTATGTTTGTACGATCCTCCTGCGTGAAAGGTTTCTCAAATGTTAAATTTAAAATTTCGGCTTTCGTTTTGCTGTCTTCCGTTGCCAGGCCAGACTGATCAGTGAGTGACTGGATGGAAGCCTTCGACCCGATTACCGATTTTACGTAAGACCTGAATTTCCGTGGGTTTTGAGCAAGATCTTTTGCTAAGGTATGACGGTGCTAGTGGTTGTATGCTTCGCGCATCGCTCTTTTTACAGCAACACGAATCTCTACTAACTTTTGCTTGTACTCATTGTCGCGATATTTTACAGTATAGAAGATCAAGAATTTCTCATAGCTCTTAAGATATGCGTTTTAGAGTCCATGTTTACTTGACTTTTTTGTTTGGAATGATCAATCCTGTCATATCCCTGAATATTGAGCATCATTTTTGAAACACCCTGTATTTGGCCGGACACGACAGTAAAAAGCCAGGCTTGTCCGGCTGAAGCCGTACACCTGGGAACCCTAGCTGAGTGGCCTGTTAGCTGAGGACGCATCTAGTCTCTGTGTTCCCCCAAGTCACGCCGTTCTGTCGTAATTGGGTCTGGCAACGCGGTCGAGCTATTGTGCTCCGAGCAATCGCCCAACATCAGTGATGTTAGGTACTACCCTGTCGTCATGATCCCGTGTCTACCGCGGGGACGAGTGTATTGTTACCGCAGCAGCCCTCTTGTAGAACGCGTCGAAATGGCGAGTGACGGGCCCGTGTCTCGCACGCGATATTGCCAATCTGGACCGGCCGGAGCCGCGCTGCTGGTGACGGAGTAACAAGACGGCGCCGCTGGCTCGCCGGACGTGACGCCGTGTCCGAGTGTCAGCGGTCGCCGAGCGAGCGCTGCTGATTGCGGGCGTTGTTACCACGGGAGCTCCGGGACTGGTCTGAGAGGGCCCCAATGTACGCGCGTTGGCGCGCTGTAGCCGCCCGTAACGAGGCCGGGCGCCTGCGCGGCAGGTGGAAGGCAGCAGCGACCGGCGGCGGTACGTGTGTGCGCAGCTGCCGAGCCAGACAGCTGTCTCGTTACAGCCTCCCACAATGGGCTGTAACTCCCGCTGCGGCGCCTATTGTCTCTCGCCACGGCGATCGGCCGCGGCCATTAAGCGGCGCAGCCGAAGACTTCCTCATGCGCGCGGCTCCTCCGACTCCGCGAAGGGTCCGCGCGGGTTCGCACTTGGCCGGTGCCGGCTCGGTGGCCGCTCGCGGTGCGCGATGTAGCAAGAGGCGCGGGCTCGCAACGACACAAAGGCCGGAGGAGCACGCTGTTGGGCCCGTCTAAGATGGGCAGATTACGAGGGGCGTTCAGTAACTAATGCAATACTTTTCTCTCCGCCAACTTCGCTTGAAAAAATGCGGAATTTGTTGTGGGACGTCGTGGACTATTCCCCGTTCAGCCCCTACAGTTTCATGAATTTCCGATAGGTGACGATACTGTACGTAGCCTTCAAAATGGCGTCTGTATCGCAGGCGCGTTGCAAGCAGAACGCTGTCATTGAGTTTCTTTTGGTGAAAAACCAGAGCATCACAGATATTCATAGGCGCTTGCAGAGACCTGACGGTGAACAAAAGCACGTTGAGTCTTTGGGAGAGACGTCTGTCATAATCGCAACTAGGGGAGACGTGGTAGTGAACAAAAGCACTATCAGTCGTTGGTCGCGCAAACCTGGCCGATCTCCCGCATGCCGGCTGGTCTCACACAGGACTCCTGCAGTGTTGGAAAGTGCGGACACTCTGACTTGAGATGATCGAACGATCCCAGTCATACACCACGCTGGACAACTGGACGTCTCTCTTGGTAGTGTTGTTGCACGTCGTTGTTTCAGCCCCTACAGCTTCGTGAATTTCCGATAGGTGACGATACTGTACGTAGCCTTCAAAATGGCGTCTGTAACAGAGGTGCGTTGTGGGCAGAGCGCTGTCATTGAGTTTCTTTTGGCGAAAAACCAGAGCATCGCAGACATTCATAGGCACTTGCAGAGACCTGACGGAGAACAAAAGCACGTTGAGTCTTTGGGAGAGACGTCTGTCATAATCGCAACAAGGGGAGACGCGGCAGTAAACAAAAGCATGATGAGTCGTTTGTCACGCAAACCTGGCCGATCTCCCACGTGCCGGCCGGCCTCACACAGCTGTGACTCCTGCAGTGTTGAAACGTACGGACACTCTCACTTTAGGTAATCGACCCATCACAATCATACACCACGCTGGACAACTGGAACAAAATTCGCTGAGCAAATACCTAATGAAAAACAAAAAAAGGCATTACTGTGGTAATAATCCAAGGAAAAGTAAATTAGTAGGGCATCCAAATATACATAATAACTTCATAAAGATCTTACGATTAGAAAGGAAAATTCCTGGAAGCAAACTCAAGAGACAGGACCTAGATCTTCCATACTGGTACCGCAAAGTATAATCAATGGAATGAAACTGCAGCAGTAGCGACTAAATGGTGTATTTGTCAAGAGACAGTGGAAAACGATGGTTTCATTGACAATGCTTTGCCTTTTAAGAATGACGATGGTGGTGGTGTAACGTAAGGATGAACCAGTATCAGAACATGCTAACGATACGGTATAGTGTGGCGGCGATACGATATGGTGACATCCGAAGCATCCATGTTTAGTAGCTATTTCCAGGATCGACGTATGTTAGAGACATGGCTGCAAATGCCAGAAAATGGTACGTAATAACTCCCCATGGGAAAACTGCCGCACCTTTTTCAGAAGACCGCCACTGATAAGGGGTCAGCTGTCCTCTACGCTCTTAATGATGGACTTTTTAATCACATCTGCGAAATTAACTGCATCATAAATAAATTTTCTGCTTCCTTTTTATGGTCAACGCACGTTCTAGAGAAGGGTGACGCTGAATTTGAATCATAGCTATCTTCTGTCCTTTTGCAAACTTTATAACGGAGGTGTACTCATTTTTGGTGGAGAAGGAACCAGACCAGCCAGTTATCATTCCCTGCAGCTACGGCACTGATAGTATCGGAAAGTGACAACTTTCGGATACAGCAGTCGTGCCCAGCATGTAGCAGTGCTTGGAATGACGTTTAGCGTCATGGAACACTTACATTACTGATAATACAATTCCAACTTCGCGCTATAAACACCTCAATGCCACAGGTTCGGGGCTTGTTTTCAACCTTCTCTGTAAAGTCCTTGTGTTTGAGCTAATCCCCAAAGACCGCTGGATTAACTGCTACAAAACATTTTCGTTTCAAGTAGGCTCCAGTGAACATCTTAGAGGAAAGGCCTTTAATTGTAGCCGATATGTGGGACGTACTGTAAATCGATGGATTACTTCAGAAGCACTGGCGATCAAGCCTCCATCTGCAGATTCCGGTTTCAGCCACGCTACCGACAATCGAAAAACAGGGTTCTTAACCGGACGAAGGATGAATCCTATTCGAGTAACTGATGAAGTCTCGCAAAATGAGTCGATCCATTGCGGCCAAAATATGCACCTCTACATGGTTTTGTGATTATCTGTGTTAGGTTTGAAGCTAATTGAAAATGGGAAATTACACTGTGATGTGGGTTTAAAAGTGAAACGGCTCCTCTTCTTCGCTGCCAATGCGAGAGAGGTTAAGGAACATTCGCGGTGGCCAGAGTCTCGGTTGAATTGAATCGAGAGCCCAGTAATTGACTTCCGACGCGCAGCCGCCATTAAGCCCAGAACGTGCTTTTACGTCCGCCTGATGAGTCGCTACCGCTGATGGGCCGAAACTCGCGGGTGGCCCACCACACCGGTTCGGCATATCTACGGTACCATAGAAGCGTCTAGGAACACGTGGATTCTTCTGCCGAGTCATTACAGCACGTGGGGCGTTCCAGGGCTACTTTGTATACAAGACTCCGTTCTTCATCGCTTTGCTTCTGGTTACAAGGCAAAATGTTGACATCAACAATAGACTGTTAACGTTTTTGATTTCTCAGTTAAATTACATTCACTCCGATGGAGTGACTGGAGTTAGATGCAGTTACACGAAATTATATAAATGAATTCCGATCAGATAGATGAGACATAGAGAAAGCTTTTGACAATGTTGACTGGAATACTCTCTTTCAAATTCTGAAGGTGGCGGAGGTAAAATACAGGGAACGAAAGGCTATTTACAATTTTTACAGAAACCAGATGGCAGTTATAAGAGTCGAGGGATATGAAAGGGAAGCAGTGATTGGGAAGGGAGTGAGACAGGCTTGTAGCCTCTCCCCGATGTTATTTAATCTCTATATTGAGCAAGCAGTAAAGAAAAAAAAAGGACAAATTCGGAGTAGGTATTAAAATCCGTGGAGAAGAAATAAAAACTTTGAGGTTCGCCGATGACATTGTAATTCTGCCAGAGACAGCAAAGGACTTGGAAGAGCAGTTGAACGGAATGGACAGTGTCTTGAAAGGAGGATATAAGATTAACATCAACAATAGCAAAACGAGGATAATGGAATGTAGTCGAATTAAGTCGGGTGATGCTGAGGGAATTAGATTAGGAAATGAGACACTTAAAGTAGTACAGGAGTTTTGCTGTTTGGGGAGTAAAATAACTGATGATGGTCGAAGTAGAGAGGATATGAAATGTAGATTGGCAATGGCAAGGAAAGCGTTTCTGAAGAAGAGAAATTTGTTAACGTCGAGTATAGATTTAACTGTAAGGAAGTCGTTTCGGAAAGTATTTGTATGGAGTGTAGCCATGTATGGAAGTGAAACATGGACGATAAATAGTTTGGACAAGAAGAGAATAGAAGCTTTCGAAATGGGAGAATGCTAAATATTAAATGAGTAGATCACATAACTGATGAGGAGGTACTGAATAGAATTGGGGAGAAGAGGAGTTTGTGGCACAACTTGACTAGAAGAAGGGATCGGTTGGTAGGACAAGTTCTGAGGCATCAAGGGATCACCAATTTAGAAATGGAGGGCAGCGTGGAGGGTAAAAATCGTAGAGGGAGACCAAGAGATGAATACACTAAGCAGATTCAGAAGGATGTAGGTTGCAGTAGGTACCGGGAGATGAAGGATCTTGCACAGAATAGAGTAGCATGTAGAGCTGCATCAAATCAGTCTCAGTACTGAAGACCACAAAAGATGAGGAATGAAAATATGTGCTGTTCTGGGACATAAACTTTTAAGCATTCAGGACATCCATATATTTGTGCTACGCCATTCAGGAAGAAGTGTTGAGGTCGAACATGTTTTAAAAGTTTGCAGAAAATTGAGCAGATGCTGAAAAAAAAGGGTCGTTTCAGTTAACATCATATAACAATACGAAATATTATTTCCCTCAGTTTCGTTTCTTAATGTGGAAGTGAGTTGAGGCACATAAGGGGTTGATCGCAAGTAGCTCCAGGGTTTCGGAAGGCGACTGCACAAGAATTACAAGACATTGCACAAAACACACCACTATCAGTGGGTAGAGCTTCTCTCTAAGTTCTTAACTCATTTTACAAGCGTTCAGTATGGGGACTTATTGTGGCGCAGCAAACGTCAGTATGAGCGTAGAATTCATTGGCTCGAATTGTACAGGAAGGCATACAGCAGCCTGCTTTGCAAATCTTTCCACTGAGTATCCTGCCTGCAGGTGCGAGCTAATTCGATGCTATAATGCGGGGTGGATAATTAGTCCGCATGTTCTGACGCGTCTCACCCTTAATGCAACTATGCTACTGCGTGTATAACGACTCTAAACTTGGCAAGATGCTCTACCCGCTAATATGGGTCGTTTTTCTATATATTTTGTAGCTTTTGCGCAGTCAGCTTATGAAACGCTGATAACCTGTCGTGGAACACACACACTGATAAACCAAAACATTATGGACACTGCCCACTGCGACGTTGTATGCCGCCAGATGGCGTTGCGGACACGTGACGCAGTAACAAAAGTATGTAAGGGAAAATATGGGCTGCAAATGGGGAAATCCATTGAGATAAGCTACTTTCACAAAGGAGAGGTTATTATTACGCAGAGCCTGTGAAGTAATATCTCGAAAACGGCGAAGCTGATCGAATGTTCACGTGCTACTGTCGTGAGAATCTACGGAAAGATATAGGACAGTGAAACTAACACTCTAGATCGATGGTCGTCTTCACAAACGCCGTCGTCGAGGTGAACGGCAGTTCGAAACATGCTGCGCCCCATGGACGAAGGCTGGTGGAAGGCAGTACTATGCTATGGCAGACATTCTCCTGCGCTTGCGTGGGGCGTGTGGTAGTAATCGAAGACACGCCGACAGCTGCGAGCCTCCTGCATCCCTTCATGCTTAATGTCTTCGCCGACGGCGATGTCATCTTTCGCAAGTATAATTGTCCGTGACTCGGAGTCAGAACCGTGCTACAGTGGTTCGAGGAGCATTATAGTGAACTCACGTTGATGTCTGGGCGACCAAATTAGGCTGATGTAAATCCCATGGAACCCATATGGGTCGCTATCGGGCGCAAATTAGCTGCCCATTATTTACGCGAATGACATTTGTCCGCAGCTCCTGGTCTCGTGGTCGCGTTCTCGCTTTCCGAGCACGCGGTACCGGGTTCGATTCCCAGCGGCGTCAGGAATTAAACCTGCCTCGAGATGACTGGGTGTTTGCGTTGTCCTCATCATTTCATCATTATTCCTGAAAGTGGCACGATTGGACTGAGCAAAGGTTGGGAATTTGTACGGGTGCTGATCACCGCGCCCCACAAACCAAACATCATCATCATCTACATGACATTTGCTTAGACATCTAATGCCACATACCTTCATAAACCTACCAAAAAACTGTCGGATCCCTGATACGCAGAATCAGTGGCGTATCTCGTTCCAGAGACGGACGAACAGGTTGTTAAGCAGGTGGTCATAATGTTTTGGAAAATTTATGTCACTATCATAGTAAAAGGGTCCAGGAAGTGAAACAAAGATTAGCGGAAATCTGCAGGAGAAGAATCTCGAAGGACTTGCAATATGGGGCTATCGAAGAACATAAAAAGTTAAGTGGAGAGATAAAGGACGTCATGAAGAAATAGAAAAAAGTATATCTGGGGAAAGAAGGCTGTGGAAGACTTTTAGCATGTAGTGTATCGGGATGTTTTAGCAAGTATTCTGCGCCACTATGTAGCATTGTCCCAGCAAAACGATATTGGGATAGAGAAAATATATAAAAATAGTGTATAAGGCGAAATAAGAGACTGTCCGCGCCTGTCTGTATTGCCTCAGACGCTGCGGGAGGGCCGAGGAACTGTTGCTGTGAACGCACAGCATCAACCGACTGGGTGCGCCTGTTTACGCCTTATGCCTTCAGTTGAAGGTGTCATAAGATTCCCGGAATACGCAGCCTACCGACAACGCCTACGTCATCACCAAGACTTATTATATGTTAATGTACCATTGACCTGTGACAGGTGATGTACATTTGGTTGCCTATCTTAAGGTGCAGGAAATAAGTTCCGGGTCGGCTTTCTCTTCCTCACACTGCAGATGACAATGTTGCGTGTAATAGTTACGCACACATGATAAGAGTACCGCAAGATAGGAAAACAAGCAGAACAGCATCAAATATAGAAAATAAAAGGAAAGATAATAAAAAAATTAGAAGTACACACTCGTTTTCGTCCAAAGGTAAGAGGTTTTTTTTTTTTGTTGATATGTAATGCGTGGAAATATGCCGGTGTGTTTCCTAAGAAGTTCGGGTTTCTCCGTTGAGAAAGAAAACATTTCTATGATGAATTATTTTTCACTGTGCAGCAGACGTGCGCTGTATGAAACTTCCTGGCAGATTAGTACTGCCGGCCGGTGTGGCTGTGCGATTCTAGGCGCTTCAGTTTGGAACCGCGTGACCGCTACGGTCGCAGGTTCGAATCCTGCCTCGGGCATGGATGTGTGTGATGTCCTTAGGTTAGTTAGGTTTAAGTAGTTCTAAGTTCTAGGGGACTGATGACCTCAGATGTTGAGTCCCATAGTGCTCAGAGCCATTTGAACCATTTGATTAATACTGCGTGCCAGCCCGGGACTCGAATCTTGGGCCTTCGCCTTTTGTGGGCAAATGCTCTACCGACTGAACTATACAAGGACGACCCATGACTCGTTCTCGCATCTCGACCATTACCTCTTCTCCTACCTTCCAAACTTCGCAGACGTTGTCCGACATACCTTGCGGGACTCCCACTACTAAAGGAAGTTTGCAACGTGAGGCAACAACTACTGGCGGAAGTAAAGTTCTGAGGTTGGATCTCGAGTCGTACCTGGGTAGTTCACTAAGTAGAGCACTTGCCCGCAAAAGGAAAAAGTCCAAGGTTTTAAGAATCGTTCATTTGTGTACCATTGGTATTAGAGGTGGGAGATATTCTCGAAATTAATGGGTAATAGCTATTTTATAGTATGATCGACTGCTTATCAATATATTGAGGCGATGTGAAATGTTTGTGGGAAGCCGAGAATCACTATGATTTGTAAGTCTCGTTTGTGAAGATTGGATTCAATTATTTGGATGAAAATAAAAAGTCAGTTGATTAAGACAATAGTTAAGAATGTTTTTGGTGGATCAGTATAAATTCAAAGATTTAGGATTCAAAGATTTTTCCTCTCATTTACTGCTTCTTTAATTTTGTAAACCTGAGGCATTTCTGCGATGTATTAACTACACGTGGAGAGGCCTCAGCGATTGTACAGTCCCGTCCGTTGCAGAGGAAGAGTAATTATTTAACTGACCAATAATGTTTTCAACCACGAAACCACACAGAGGGAAAAATGACGTTTTGAGTGACAGTAATCACAAGCCAATTAAGTGAATATTGAACAAGTCGGTGAACTTAATCAGCAAATACCAATAATAATGCCAGTTTTCTTCGACCTTCTGAACCTACCAATGTATTGTCTAGATGCGGAACCATCGGATGGTGGGGGTATTACTTTTAACACCAGACAGCCACAAGGTTGCTTAAACTGGTAAAAGACAGAGCCGATGTGTTCAAATTCGCAACGCAGACACGCCACATAGGAGAAGATGGATCTTTTGCGGGAGTCACCCTACTGGCGCCACCGCAGAATGGCCAACTTGAACACTGGGCGACTTCCCCTGCTTTTCCGATCCAAACCCGATAGAACGGTGAGCCAGTGTTGTTCGCGCCCCCTCTGCCCCCAGAACTGGTGCTTTTTTTCCGAAGTAGGCACTCCACTGTGGTTTCTCCGTGATAATAAAAGCATGGATACCTGCTGTCCGAGTCCATTCTCAGGCAGACTTTAGACGGACGCCATTTCATTGCATGTACGTGACACTGTTGTCAATTCATTAGTGTCGAAGTCGCTGCCATCTGTAGTTAACATGAACTGGTTTCCACTACTTTGGAATCAGTCGGGTGTAAAATGACTTCGACAGGGTTCTGCTCGCGCCGTGGTTGTACACGCTGACCTTGACTTCTGGGATCTCGCAGCTTGCCTTGTGAACTGCATGCAGATAACTCGCCTATGCTAATGCTGTAAGAGGCGTCGCACTATGTATCCGAATCTATCGTCTCTCATGGTCAGCAACCATTTCTCCTGTATGTTTCTGATGATTTTATGTCCCACTAGGTAAGAATCTCTGGGCGATGGATGTGCATCTCATGTTCGACTGTTTTCCCACCTTAATTTCATTTCCGCTGGTGGTCTGGCTATCCAACAAGTAATACAGAATTGTGGACTGACGTCCCACGCTGTAACAAGGCTACATAGCCTTTAAAACTGTTTTAGAAAACTCTGTGCATTCACATTCCACATACGTAATAAGGAAATGTGTTCCAACCTTGAGCAAACACAATTTTTCTCTTCTTTTTACTACGAATACATGTTTAGGAGAAGTTTCTCCATTTTCATTGGATTTTATTTATCATTTGTTGAACGGTGTACAAGAATTTATGCATTAAGATATTTACCAATTTTTAGAGATTCTGGTATTTGCATTATTACAGCTCCTGACAGAAATACTGACGTGAAGAATAAATATATACCTTATACATATTGATATTAACAAGTCTGTTTAGTATATGCAGTACAGCTATAATTATTGCCTTCCAGTATGTCATCTGCAGTTAATAAGCTTTTATTATTGCGTTTTTGTACGCAATTCCGCACAACATTTTAAGAGCTATGATATTATCGGTTTTTCTTTCTGTTCACTACTGTCGTTATATTATGTTGTTTTGTAAACAAAGCGAATAGCGAATCTTTTTTCACAAAACAACATAATATGACGACAGTAGTGCAATAGAAAGAAAGAAGAAACGATAATATCATATTAGGCTTTAAAAAGTTGTGAGAAATTACGTACGTATTGGAAGGAAATATTGTAGCTGTGCTGGAAATACCAAAAGATTTATGGACATTAGTATGTGTAAGGTATATATTTATTCTTCATGTTAATATTTCCGTCAGTACTCATAGTAATGCCAATACAATACTCTCAAGAAACTGGTAAATACGATAATGCGAAATTGCTTTATACTGTTCAACAAATAATAAATAAGGCGCACTGAAGATGGAGAAACTTCTCCGAACCGGTATGGATAGTGAAACAAGAAAAATTGTTTAGTTCAAGGCAGAAACACATTTTCTAATTATATTTTAGGAAGCAAACGGGGCCAACGAAAGGGTTTCGACAAAAAAATGATTATCGTATCCCACAACTTTATTACTTGTCTTTTTTGAGTTTATGGCCATCCCACTGTCCATTATCATCTTAATTTTAATGGCGGAAACACCTGTAGGGCTGATCTCCAGTGCTGCTACGACTGGAGAGCGGAAGATCTGCAGGAGTCATTTTGATCTGATGACATGGAAGTGTAACAAAGAGGACAACTAAATCAATTTATTGATCCCGTGGAGTTACAATTTCCTTGAGACGTACGAGTCTCAACTTTATCTTCGATAAGGATAGAAGTGGATGAAATGAATTAACATTTCTGCCACAGCTGGGACTTGAACCCAAATCTTCTCCTTACTAGGCAGCTGTGCTAACCATTACACCACCGTAGGAGTATGCCTAACACTTTTGCATGGACTACACTAGTTCGATGACCTCCCTAACAATATTGACGATGTAAGAAGGGGAAAATGGGCTGAAGGCGTGAACTGAAGTTCATTAAACGTTTTTGTAATTGCGAATATGGACAACCATCAGCTGTAGAATTCAGAATGAGATTTTCACTCTGCAGCGGAGTGTGCGCTGATATGAAACTTCCTGACAGATTAAAACTGTGTGCCGGACCGAGACTCGAACTCGGAACGTTTGCCCTTCGCGGCCAAGTGCTCTGCCACCTGAGCAACCCAAGCACGACTCACGGCCCATCCTCACAGCTTTACTTCTGCCAGTACCTCGTCTCCTACCTTCCAAACTTTACAGAAGCTCTCCTGCGAACCTTGCAGAACTAGCACTCCTCAAAGAAAGGATATTGTGGAGATATGGCTTAGGCATGCGCGAAAGGCAAAGGTACCGAGTTCGAGTCTCGGTCCGGCACACAGTTTTAATCTGCCAAGAAGTTTCAGCTGTAGAATGGCCTGACAACAACGAAAATTTTTGCCAGACTGGGACTCAAACCGGGATTTCCCGCTTATCGCGAGCGGTCGCCTTAACATTTGGCTACCTGTGCGGGACTCACAGTCCGACCCAAACTTCCATTTGTTGTCAACCATGCGTCTACAACCTGTACTCTTACATCCATTATGTATATTCCCGTACATGTGAGACAATTTACTTGAAAGTAGCTTGCCCGCTATCGGCAGATAAATACGATAGTGCAGTTGCTGCGTTATTTCGATTTACGACGCAAAGTTTCTTTGGACATGCATGCATGCCCAAAGGAACTTTGCATCGTAAATGGAAATAACACGGCAACTGCACTATCGTATGAATTGAAATTTGTGTTACATAGAGCATTGTACTAGAGTAGTCCATGCAAGTGTGTTAACAATACTGCTACAGTGCTGTAATGGTTAGCACATCTGCCTAGCAAGCAGTAGAACCAGGTTCGAGTCCCTGCCATGGCAAAATTTTTTATTAATTTCTTCAGTTTCTATCGTTATCGAAGATCAATCATTTCATCAGTAAATTGCGCACACGTTGCAACTTACTCGGTGGTTAAACGGTAGGTCCCCTTATAACTGGCTAAGTCAGTTCACAGGTTGGAGGAAGACAAGGGCATACCACATCCTAGAGTCTACTGAAACTGTTTGGTGTTGAAGACCTACAGAGAGGCGGTCGGAGAGCTAGGAACTTTAAGGCAGGAGGGAGTAATGCAGACAGGGTCTGCATACTCAGACAGTGGACAAGAGGTGAGCAGTTACCTGCGCAGCACACCGCCGAGTAGCGACGCGTTCAGGCACTCGGGCGGGCTGAGGCGGCGCTGGACCTCGCCGACGGTGACCTTGTACTTGGAGGTGGAGCTGAGCAGCGACAGCCGGCCCGGCACGCTGCAGAACACGTCCGACGGCGCCGACGCCGACGACAGCACCACGTCTTTGCCACCCTCGCTGCGCGGCTTCATGCCTGCCAACAAACACACGCGATCAGCGAAAATCTCTCGCTTCGCGTCTGCCAACCCACACACCACTTACCGAGAAAAGGCGGCGTCCAGCACTCATCAGTGCGTCCCACAAACGCCGTTTGTGCAAAATATAAAATAATTGCCCACGAAGCAGCTACAGACATTGTAGAGTGAACTAAGAGCTTATAAGTTACTGTCAGCAACCTGTAGTTCTACTACAATAGTTGGACCGCGCGGTCGGGGGTGCCTTGACACGGTTCGCGCGGCTCCCCCCGTCGGAGGATCGAGTCATCCCTCGGGCATGGGTGTGTTGTCCTCAGTAGTGTGAAAGGCTAAGAACCGACGAACTCATCAGTTGGTCCCTTAGGATCTTACCACTGCAATAGCGGGAGCTCGAAGTTGTGTATTGTGTACTGAACCGGGGACCCAGAAACGACGGAGAGGCTTCGTCCCGCAGTAGCTCTCAGTGATTCACAACCCCACAGAAGGCCACAGTAGTCGAACCACCCCATCGACGCCCCACAGCGAACTCCGGGTTATTGCGCGGTTCGGAGTCCAGCGGGAACGTCTACTACCGGACGAGTGTAACCCCAAATGTCTGCATGGTAGAGTAATTATGGTGTACGCGCACGTGGAGACGATGTTTGCGCAGCAATCGTTGACATAGTGCAACTGAGGCGGAATAAGGGGAACCACTACTAGACACTTCCTTTCCTGCTCCATTCGCAAAAAGAACAAGGGAAAAAAGACTGTCAACATGCCTCTGTTTGAGTGCTAGTTTTTCATATTTTATCTTCGTGATCCTTACGCGAAATGTATGTCGGCGGTAGTAAAGTCATACAGTTATCAGCCTCAGATGCAAGTTGTCTAAATTTTCTCAACAGTGATCCTCGAAAAAAAGTCCCCTTACCTCCAGAGATACACATTTCACAAACTGCCTGTCGGCTTCTGTCTCGGGTTGTTCGGCCGACATTTGTTTGATGATTTTTCTGATATTTTGTCAGTACGAGTGGCTGGGATTGTCAGGACTTAACCTTCCATTGCTGGTAGTGGAAGTTGAAGCTCTGACAATGCCAGCCACTCGTGCTGTCGAAACGTCGGAAAAAGCATCACACACACACGTCCGAAGAAAAAAAAAGTTCAAAAGTGTGTGAAAACTTATGGGACTTAACTGCTAAGGTCATCAGTCCCTAAGCTTACACACTACTTAACCTAAATTATCCTAACAACAAACCCACGGCCGGCCGCGGTGGTCTCGTGGTTCTAGGCGCTCAGTCCGGAACCGCGCGACTGCTACGGTCGCAGGTTCGAATCCTGCCTCGGGCATGGATGTGTGTGATGTCCTTAGGTTAGTTAGGTTTAAGTAGTTCTAAGTTCTAGGGGACTAATGACCACAGATGTTCAGTCCCATAGTGCTCAGAGCCATTTGAACCATTTTGAACAAACACACACACACTCATGCCCGAGGGAGGACTCGAACCTCCGCCGGGACCAGCCGCACAGTCCATGACTGCAGCGCCAGAGACCGCTCGGCTAATCCCGCGCGGCACGGCCGAAGAAACAGGGACTCAAGTCAATAGGCAGTATGTAAGCAAGTGGTCAAGAGAGACTTAATAATTTTGTATTCCCATTTGACTTCCCTAAACATCTCCGTAATACTGCGTGCTGTTCGAACCTACCGGTAACAAATCTAATAGCCTACCTGTGAACTGCTTCGATGTCTTCCTTTAATCCGGCTTGACAAGGATCCCAAACACTCTAGCAGTGCTCAAGAACTGATTGCGCTAGTGTCATACATGCGGTCGCCTTTACGGATGAACAACACTTTTGCAGATAAAACGTAGTCGACCATTACACAATACGATAAAATGTGTTCTTAGCCTTCCGCTTTTAGCGTTTTCTTAAGCACGATGAGGAGACCGCACCCCAATCACGTAAAACGCCCTCTTACTCTAACATCGCCTCCTGTGCATTTCGTTGTTGCGCTACACACGATGGAAGGAAAGCTGTCGAAGATAGTCCCACACATACACATACACACACACACACACACATATTTGTGTGTATAGTGTCATACCACTTTCAACTGCACACGTATGAATGCCACAGTACACGACATTTATATTACCGCTATCGACGAATATGTTGCAGTTTCTCGTTAACGTGAGGTAGTCGGTAAGCGGAGTAGTCCGGATAAAATTAAGCTTATGCGCGCTACATCCTCGAGTTTGCCAGGTAATTGCAGATTGCTGTAGCGTCATCATCTAGGCAATCCGTCTCCCAAGGGGTCACACTACCGTTTTCCCGTGGCGGTGGGAGGCCTGCTCTATGCGACTCACAGTTCCGGCAGCCTCGATTTATCTCGTTAACGGTGCGGCGGATGTCGGCCTAATGGTGAACGCTGAGCAGACCTGGCCGACAGCATCTCTAGGCAGGAAACACACACTCACACACACAATGAGACCGGGGATTCCTGCGCCCAGAACAAACAGGAAGCAACACGCCCAGCAGCAGACTCTGCCTGCTCTCGCTGCCAACCTGTCCCGAGATTAAGATTTCCCTGGAAAGCTTTGCTTCAGTTTACGGCTGCGACCACTGGCGAGGAAAATATATCGGAGCCAACGCGCGCCGCGCTTGATGGAAGCACTAAACGAGAAACCCGTCCGAAACTCTTTCTGCGCTCCATTTAAGGGCGTGAGTGTTTGCTTCAGTGCATGCTTTGCAGCGAAACGCCGTTTTATTCCAACACAATTCTTACTATCTTGATGCTGTTATTTTTTTCCCCTGCCGTTCTAGAAAGTCTCACCGGAAAGGCGGTAAAAAAGCAGAGAACATTTACGGCAGTGGAGCTTTTTAAATGCTGACTCCTTGGCGGCGCTGATGACGCAAATGTGTGTCGTTTCGAAATTTTTCCTCCGCTGGATACGTCTTGGATATTATCTGACTCAGCGACGCACAGTTGTCGTCAGCTGTGGTTTTCATTATCAAGCACGGCGTGGAATCGGAAAGATTTAGTCATTTTGCAGTGTTCAGATTCAAAGATCGAAGTTAAATCTAACGTTGACACTTAGTGTCCGAAATATATATATATATATATATATATAAACTCCAACGGCTTGCAATTCGGACTGGTGTTACACGTGCGTCTGTGCTCCTTTCTGTTGACACTACTACTCATTTGCAAACTTTATTTGTCGACTAAACGCCTTTTAATGAACCGCGCGGGGTAGAGGCGCAGTCCACGGCGTCTTGTCACGGTCCGTGCTGCTCCCCCCGTCAGAGGTTCGAGTCCTCTCTCGGGCATGGGTGTGTGTGTGTCGTCCTTAGCGTAAGTTAGTTTAAGTTAGATTAAGTAGTGTGTAAGCTTAGGGACCGATGACCTCAGCAGTTTGGTCCCATAAGATCTTACCACAAATATCCAAAACTTCCTTTTAATAAGCAGACCGACTTCACAGCCTGAATAACACTCCACTTAGTGAAGACAACAACAGAAATGAATAACGGGTAATCAAACGAATAGCTGCAGAGAATGAGTACGACGCAAACATTGGAGACAAAGCGAATCAGAAAATAAAAATAAAAATTAAAGGGATGCCTTATACACAATGGTTCAAATGGCTCTGAGCACTATGGGACTTAACATCTATGGTCATCAGTCCCCTAGAACTTAGAACTACTTAAACCTAACTAACCTAAGGACAGCACACAACACCCAGCCATCACGAGGCAGAGAAAATCCCTGACCCCGCCGGGAATCGAACCCGGGAGCCCGGGCGTGGGAAGCGAGAACGTCACCGCACGACCACGAGATGCGGGCCCTTATACACAACCAAAACACACACAGACATTCAGAACATAAATACACAGAACACGCACAGAAGCACAGGTGAACAAAGACGCACAACAAGAAGCAAGAGTTACACTGTCGGTTACAAGAACAAAACAGCCCACAGGATAGCCCGTTGCTGTTGTGGTCCTCAGTCCTGAGACTGGTTTGATGCAGCTCTCCATGCTGCTCTATCCTGTGCAAGCCTCTTCATCCCCGAGTAACTACTGCAACCTACATGCTTCTGAATCTGCTTGGTGTATTCATCTCTTGGTCTCCCTCTACTAGCCGGCCGCGGTGGCCGATCGGTTCTAGGCGCTTCAGTCCGCAACCGCGCGACTGCTACGGTCGCAAGTTCGAATCCTGCCTCAGGCATGGATGTGTGTGATGTCCTTAGGTTAGTTAGGTTTAAGTAGTTCTAAGCTCTAGGGGACTGATGACCTCAGATGTTAAGTCCCATAGTGCTCAGAGCCATTTGAACCAATCTCCCTCTACTACTTTTACCCTCCACGCTTCCTCCGGTACTACACTGGTGATCCCTCGATGCCTCAGAACGTATCCTACCAATGAATCCCTTCGCCTGTCATGTTGTGCCACAAATTCCTCTTCTCTCTAATTGTATTCAGTATCTCCTTATTAGTTATGTGATCTACCCCTTTAATCTTCAGCATTCTTCTGTGTCACCACGTTTCAAAAGCTTCCATTCTGTTCTTGTCTAAACTGTTTGACTCTAAGCACTATAAGACTTAACATCTGAGGTCATCAGTCCCCTAGACTTGGAACTACTTAAACCTAACTAACCTAAGGACATCACACAAATCCATGCCTGAGGCAGGATTCGAACCTCCGACCGTAACAGTCGCGCGATTGCAGACTGTAGCGCCTAGAACCGCTCGGCCACACCGGCCGGCGAATTTTGGTATGCCCGGGACCGATATTTTGCCAGTGTGAGTGCCAATACAGACAAAAATCAATATCCTCGTTCCCGGAGTGGATTAACTGTCTGTATACATAATTATGTTTGTACGGAACCCTAAATGCGCGAGTCCCACTCACAACTGGACAAATTTTTTAAATAAAATAAAATTAAAATTAAAAAAAAATAGACAGAAAGGGGCGTTCTCCACTACGCACTACGTCATTGGTCAAGCCGTAGAAATTCGTAAGAGAAGGTTGCGGAACGCTCTGCGGAACAGGTTCTCGTCCAGAAATGAGGGAAAACCGGGATAGTATCAGTAAGAGGTCATCTCCCTGCGGGCAGCAGCCTCCTCAAAATGTAGAACGGCGCTCCTGGTGCCGGTTAATTGCCAGGCGGGGTGTTTATTGCACCGGGTCAATTTGCCGCCGGATAAACCGGAAAGCGGCGGTCATTGGCTGCCGCTTTCGCAAGACGCGGCCGCCTCGGTCGGAGGAAGCTGCTGCCGTCTTCTGTTGTGCGCGGCGCCGTTACGCACTGTGCGAACTTCCTGCGGCCGGCGCCCCCGCCCGCGCCTGTGATCGCCGGCGGCGCGGCTGAACACGAGCATACGCGATGGGTGGCTGACCGCCGGCGCTCGGTGTCTGGGAGCGACGCAGGGGGAGCCCCGCAGAGAGAAGGCGGGAAGCCGGCCGGCGGGGCTCGTTAACGGCGTAATATATCTCTGCGGCAGCCGCTGTGTTGGACGCTCGCTCTGGACAAACGCACAGTCCAGGTTTGCTGGCTGCCGTTACAAGAGCAGAAGGACGTGAGCAGAGGCAGCAACTGAGAAGAGACTAAGACGGAGTTGTGTGCTTTCAGCAACCACCCTCCCCCCCCCCCCCCCATCCCACATCCATCCCCTGCTCTTGTTAAACTATACATTATTGTTGTTGTGGTCTTGAGTCCGAAGACTGGATTGATGCAGCTCTCCGTGCTACTGCATCCTGTGCGAGCATCTCCATCTCAGAACAACTGCTCCAACCCACATCCTTCTGAATCTGCTTACTGTACTCATTTCCCAGTCCCCCTCCACCCCCCCCCCTCCCTCCACACACAGACACCCACTTATTTCCCTCCAGTACTAAATTGATGACAACATTCCATTAGAACTACTGACAGCCTTGGGAGAACCACGCCTAACAAAACTCTACCACCTGGTGAGCAAAATGTATGAGACAGGCGAAATACCCTCAGACTTCAAGAAGAATACAGCAATTCCAATCCCAAAGAAAGCAGGTGTTCACATATGTGAAAATTACCGAACTATCAGTTTCACAAGCCACGGCTGCAAAATATTAACACGAATTCTTTACAGACGAATGGAAAAACTGGTAGAAGCCGACCTCGGGGAAGATCAGTTTGGATTTTAAAAAATGGCTCTAAGCACTATGGGACTCAACTGCTGTGGTCATCAGTCCTCTAGAACTTAGAACCACTTAAACCTAACTAACCTAAGGACATCACACACATCCATGCCCGAGGCAGGATTCGAACCTGCGACCGTAGCGGTCGTGCGGTTCCAGACTGTAGCGCCTAGAACCGCTCGGCCACCCCGGGCGGCTTCAGTTTGGATTCCGTAGAAATGTTGGAAAACGTGAGGCAATACTGACCCTACGACTCATCTTAGAAAATAGATTATGAAAAGGCAAATCTACGTTTCTGGCATTTGCAGACTTAGAGAAAGATTTTGACAATGTTGACTGAAGCACTCTCTTTCAAATCCTGAAGGTGGCAGGGGTAAAATACAGGGAGCGAAAGGCTATTTACAATTTGTACAGAAAACAGAAGACAGTTATAAGAGTCGAGGGGCTTGAAAGGCAAGCGGTGGTTGGGAAGGAAGTGAGACAGGGTTGTAGCCTATCCCCGATGTTTTTCAAACTGTATATTGAGCAAGCAGTGAAGGAAACAAAGGAAGAATTCGGAGTAGGAATTAAAATCCACGGAGAAGAAATAAAAACTTTGAGGTTCACGGATGACGTTGTAATTCTGTCAGAGACAGCAAAGGACCTGGAAGAGCAGCTGAACGGAATGGACAGTGTCTTGAAAGGAGGATATAAGATGAACATCAACAAAACCAAAACGAGGATAATGGAATGTAGTCGAATTAAGTCGGGTGATGCTGCGGGAATTAGATTAGGAAATGAGACGCTTAAAGTAGTAAATGAGTTTTGCTATTGGGGGAGCAAAATAACTGATGATGGTCGAAGTAGAGAGGATATAAAATGGAGACTGGAGATGGCAAGGAAAGCGTTTCTGAAGAAGAGAAATTTGTTATCATCGAGTATAAAATAAAGTGTCAGGAAGTCGTTTCTGAAAGTATTTGTATAGAGTGTAGCCATGTATGGAAGTGGAACGTGATCGATAAATAGTTTGGACACGGAGAGAATAGAAGCTTTCGAAATGTGGTGCCACAGAAGAATGCTGAGGATTAGATGGGTAGATCACATAACTAATGAGGAGGCACCGAATAGAATTGGGGAGAAGAGAAATTTGTGGCTCAAATTGACTAGAAGAAGGGATCGCTTGGCAGGGCATATTCTGAGACATCAAGGGATCACCAATTTAGTGTTGGATGGCAGCGTGGAGGGTAGAAATCGCAGAGGGAGACCAACAGACGAATACACTAAACAGATTCAGAAGGATGTAGGTTGCAGTAGGTACTGAGAGATGAAGAAGCTTGCACAGGATAGAGTAGCATGGGGAGCTGCATCAAACCAATCTCTGGACTGAAGACAACAGCAACAACAACAACAACAACAACAACAACTAAATTGATGATCCCTTGACGTCTCAGAATATCTACTATTAACCGATCCCTTCCCTTAGTCAAGTTATACCACAAATTTCTTGTCTCTTTTTCAGTACTTTCTCTTTAGTTACGTGATCGACACACAATCTTCAGCATACTTCTGTAGCACGACGTTTCAAAAGCTTCTAATTTCCTTTTGTCTAAACTGTTTATCGTCCACGTTTCACTTCCACACATGGCTCCACTCCAGACAAATACCTTCAGAGAAGACGTCCTAAAACTTAAATCTACACTGAAGCGCCAAGGAAACTGGTATACGCACGCGTATTCAAATGCAGGGATATGTAAACAGGCAGGATATGGCGCTGCGCTCGGCAACGCCTACTTTAAGACAATAAATGTCCGGCGCAGTTGTTAGATCGGTTACTGCTGCTGCATTCGCAAGTTAAAAGTGAGTTCGAACGTGTTGGGACACAGCATCTCCGAGGTAGCGATGAAGTGGGGATTTTCCCCTGCGACCATTTCGCGAGTGTACCGTGAATATCACGAATCTGGCAAAACATCAAGTCTCCCACATCGTTGTTGCTGCAAGAACTGGCACAACGACGACTCAAGGGAATCGTTGACGTGACAGAAGTGCAACCTTATCGCAAATTGCTGCAGATTTCGAAGCTGGACCATAAACAAGAGTCAGCGTACGAAGCATTGAACGGAACATCGTCGATATGGGCTTTCGGGGCCGAAGGTTCACTCGTGTACCCTTGATGACTGCACGACACGAAGCTTTACGCCTCGCCTGGGTCCGTTAATACCGACATTGGGCTGTTGATGACTGGAAACATTTTGCTTGCTCGGACGAATCACATTTCAAATTGTATCGAGCAGATGAACGTGTACGGGTATGGAGACAACCTCATGTAACCATGGAACCTGTATGTCAGCAAGGGCTGTTCAAGCTGGTGGAGGGTCTGTAATGGTATTGGGCATGTGCAATTGGAGTGGTATGGGACCCCTAATACGTCTAGATACGACTCTGACAGGTGACACGTACGAAAGCATCCTGTCTGATCACCTGCATCCATCCGCGTCCATTGTGCAACCAGACAGACTTGGGCAATTCCAGCAGGACAATGCGACACTCCACACGTCCAGAATTTCTGCAGAGTGGCTCCAGGAACACTCTTCTAGGTTTAAACACTTCCGCTGGCCACCAAACTCCTTAGCATGAACATTACTGAGCATATCTGGGATGCCTTGCAATGAGCTGCTCAGAAGAGATCTCCACCCCCTCGTACTCTTACGGATTTATGGACAGCCCTGCAGGATTTATGGTGTCAGTTCCCTCCAGTACTACTTCAGACATTAGTCGAGTCCATGCTACGTCATGCTACGGCACTTCTGCGTGCTCGCGGGGGCCCTAAGCGATATTAGGCAGGTGTACCAATTTCTTTGCCTCTTTAGTCTATATTCGATATTAACAAATTTCTATTCTTCAGAAGTGGTTTTCTTGCCATTCTCAATCTACATTTTAAATCCTCTCTAGTTTTGCCGTCACCAGTTATTTTGCTGCCCAAATAGCAAACTCGTCTACTGCTTTAAGTGTCTCGTTTCCTATGCTAATTACGTCAGCATCATCTGATTTAATTCGACGACACTCCGTTATCCGAGTCTTGCTTTTTTTATGTTCATCGTATGTCCTTTCAAGACACTGTCAATTCCGTTCAACTGTTCTTCCAAGCCCTTTGCGGTCTCAGTATTACAAACTCATCGTCAAACCTCAAAGCTTTTATTTCATCTCCCTGAACTTTATTCCTACTTCAAATTTTTCTTTGGTTCCCTTTGTTGCTTGTTATAGGTAGATATTGGACCCTACAGATTAGTGACGGGAAAAACCGACCGTTTAAAACTGATTCCCGTATTTTAGTTCTGAATAACCGGTACTTTTCGTTATGTGTTTGGTCTCGTTTATAACAGGTGTTGTTTTTGTTTTCTGCTAATAACAGCGCCAAAAAAACGAAATATCAATTAGTCATAGCAGTAGTATTGAAATATTTCTTTTTTAAATAAATCTTCTTAAAAAAAAGAGCAATTTTATTGGTAAAATTTACTTTGGTTTGAAATATTGCGTTATTATAGAAAATGGGAATAGGAATCAGTGCTATTTTAATGACAATGCCGACAGAAACAAGCAACAAACACTTTTTACATTGGTACAGCATACCTGCGACGATGACCTCCCTGTTGCCGTGTATCGTGCCTTAACATCTCTGCAACATCTCATGCATACGAAACAATGCTGTGACGAAAAGCGCCACGCTGCTCCTCTCTCTCTCTCTCTCTCTCTCTCTCTCTCTCTCTCTCTCTCTCTTTTTAATCCAACCCGGCAAAAGTACCAAACCGAATCGGTTGAACAGATGTTCTGTAAGCCACTACTTTTTTCGTGGATGAATTACTTACGGTTCTTCCAGTGGATCTCAGCCTGGCATATCCTTTCCCTGCATTAGTTTTTCGTTTTCATTTCACTACAGTGTCTCCGGACGCTTACTTCTAATTATTCTTGAACTGTTTATGCTGACGTTTTACCGGTCTTCATGCCAGACTGAATCTTTCACTATGTAGCGGAGTGGGCGCCCATTTCAAACTTCATCACACACAGTATCAGATCAAAAGCAACCGAACATCGCTATGTAAAGCGGAATTGACCACTAGATGCCACTTGAGTCACACCCGCCATTATAAAAGGAACTAAACTCTGCCCGAACAGGCCATGAAAGCCCAACGGTACCGACCGGCCGCCGTGTCATCTTCAGACGACAGGCGTCACTGGGGCATTGGTCAGCACACCGCCTTCCCGGCTGTATGTCAGTTTACAAGACCGGAGCCGCTACGTCTCAATCAAGCAGCTCCTCAGTTTGCCTCACAAGGGCTGAATGCACTCTGCTTGCCTTCAGCGCTCGGTAGACCGGATGGTCACCCATCCAAGTGCTAGCCCAGCCGGACAGGGCTTAACTTCGGTGATCGGACGGGAACCGGTGCTACCAATGCGGCAAGGCAGTTGGCAAGTACAAATGGAGGCGCGGAGTATTGCTCTGTCAATAGAGAGACAGTGGCAACGGAATGGGTCGTTCAGGAGAGTTCAGCGACTTTGAATGTGGGCTAGTAAGTGGATGGCACCCGGACGACAAATCCATCAGACACATTTCAACCCTTCTGAAGCTGCCAAAGTCGACTGTTGGTCATGTCACTGTGAAAGGGAAACGCGAAGAAACATCCACAGCTAAACTGAGACGAGGAAAACTTCACGTACTGATGGACAGGGGCCATCGAGCATTGCGGATGGAGGTTGTAAAATCGCATTAAATCAGAGGAAGGAATGACTCATTAGTTCCAAAGTGTTACCAGGAGTCCGGCTAGCACCACGATTGTGGGCCGGGAGTTAGAACGAATGGGTCGAGCAGCTTCTAATGAGCAACACACTTCTGTAGACAGTGCTGAGGTGTTGTAAAGTGCGACATCAGTGGACAGTGGATGATTTGAAACGAATGATTTTAAGTGACGAATCACTCTACGACACGTGTTAGTCCTAGGTTTGGCAAATGCCTGGAGAACGTCACCTACCGTCATGTGGGATGCTAACACTGAAGTACAGAGGGGGCTGTGTTTGTGGTGTGCTCCTGTCATGACACTTAAGAAGATGCTGTATGCGGAAGGATATGAGTACTTTTATGGCATTGTGTACTGTGTTCAGTAGAAAAAGAGTTCGCAGATGATGACTGCATTAGCACGAAAATTCACCCTGTCATAAAGCAGGGTATGTGAGGTAGTGGTTTGTGTTACGAAATGGACTGGCCTGCCTGGAGTCCCGACCTCAACCCAGTTGAACACTTTTGGGATAAACTAGAACGTCGGATTCGCTCCAGACCTCACCTTCCAACACCACTACCTTCTCTGGATTTAGTTCTTGTGGGGGAACGGTCTGTCATTCCTCTACAGGCATTCAGGCAGCTCATTGACACTGTACCCAGAAAAGTTCTGGCCACCATGAAGGCGAACAGCGGACACGCCACTTATTAATATCCACTAATAGCTGCCCGGATGCTTTTGATCAGATAGTGTGTATCATTTCCTGGCCACCCCTTTTGGGATCTTGTTAAACGTTATTATAGGCTCATGATCTCATTTCCAGTATCCGGTAAATGACGAACAAGTCTTTCAAAATGGTTTGTGGTCAAGGCTTACGATGGTCAAGGTCTACGACGGTGACTTGTGGCCTTGAGACTTTCCCCACGAAGCCTAGTTATTTGCAGAACCCGACTCGTGAAAGTTCTGGCACGAAATAGCACTTAACAGATTAGTGCTATTAGTTGGGCAGTAAATGGTCTAGTGAAATACCTGTATTCGTGAAACTAACTGGCAGAAAGGCCTGTATGTGGAGCGGTTTGGGAGCTCGCGACGCCGAGGAGCCGGTCAACAGCCCTCGGGTGTGTAAAGGTGGCGAGCCGTCGGTCCTATGTAGCCGAGGTTGTGTTTTCAGTGTTTCGTGTGATTTTAATGATCAGAAGAGTTATTCCACCAGTGGGGATTGAGTCTTTTCGGCCACGTAGAGGAGCGTTTCCGTTTCGTGAGCCTGCACTTGCTGGGATCGCTATTCGGTAGCTAAGTGGAGATGGCGTTTGATGGACGATGCACACTTTACGATACGGAAATATGTTCCAATCGTTTCCGTAGAAATCTGGTGTTTTGTTTTCCTGTGACTGTTTCACGTTGACTTTAAACCATCATCCTGTTTTATCTTTGTGTACATCATCGGTGAAATTTCCTAATTGTCAGATGGAATCTGGACTGTTAGTGGTCGCCATTTTTCAATCCAGTGGTCGGTTCTCGGAATCTTGCTGAAGATAGATTGATACAGAGCATTTACTACTGGTATGGGTGGAGTGATAATTTTAACCATGTCTCGCAGGCTAAAGCGAGGCTGGTAACCCTTAGTTAGAGCAATTTAATAGTGTAGAAGTGGAGAGGATTTGCCAATAAATCTACGGAGCAGCATGTGTCAATGTTAACACTCACCGGGCATCAAAAATGGTTCAAATGGCTCTGAGCACTGTGGGACTTAACATCTATGGTCATCAGTCCCCTAGAACTTAGTACTACTTAAACCTAACTAACCTAAGGACATCACACAACACCCAGTCATCACGAGGCAGAGAATATCCCTGACCCCGCCGGGAATCGAACCCGGGAACCCGGGCGCGGGAACGCTAGCGCACGACCACGAGCTCCTTTCATGGAGAAGAAAGTATCATTTTTGTACAAGTGATGTTAAGCATTACGTTGAAATTTACGAGAGTTTTCAGCTCAATATGCTTTTGGGCAACTAGGCTAGAACACAACAACGATACGAAAAGTTATTTCAAGTATTATTACTATGCAATCATCCATTTTTATCCATGTTTATCTCAAATGGGACAATGTCCCGCAATTTTTGTTTTAGCTGAATTGTAAATTTCTCTGTAATTAATAACCAGACAGAGTTCGAATGTGGATGGGTTACAGGTAGCAATCCAACCTATGGCTTCAGTTTGGAATCGTGGATTAATATCCCCCTCACTGACCGCAACATTATAAAAACTGAAAAAATGCGGGACTGTACTCCCACCTACCCATATACTGTGTCTATGTGTATATTGTAAAATAATTGTAAACCATTGTTCAAGCTTTCATTGTTGTAATTTCTCTGTATAGAGGTCTGTTCAAAAAATTCCGGAACATTCGTAATTTCACACCAGTGGTGTGCTGGATCGAAATACGGTTGGCATCCCTGCACACTTATGCGTTTAATGTGTACCTGCCGGAAATTTCTTTGTCGTATGTCTGTTAGTTATTTTTCGGTGCTGTATTGAGTAGAACGTTATGTTGCGCAGTTTGCGAATTTCGACATGGCCGAGTTAGAGGAACAACGCGTCTGCATTAAATTTTGACAGAAATTAAAAAAAACCTTTACAGGGACACACTAAATGATGCAGGAAGCCTACGGTAATAAGCACTTAAGCCGTACTCGGTGTTACGAATGGTTCGTACGGTTTAAAAATGGCCTGACGGAAGTTGAAGATGACCCTCGATCAGGAAGCCCTTCGCCGTCTACCGACGCAGCTCGGGTCAATAATGTCAACGAAATTGTGCGTGCCAATCGAAGACTTACGAGAGATTGCAGAATAATGTAACATTTCAGCTGGACCGTGTCATGAAATCCTGACGCAGGAATGCATCGTGTTGCCTCCAAGTTCGTCCCACGGCTCATAAGTCAAGACCAGAAAGACCTTCCCTCGCTATCTGTGAGGAGCTTTTGGATGGCGCCAATGAGAACGAGATGTTTCTTAAGAGAATCATAACTGGTGATGAGGCTGCGTCTTCGCTCGACGATACGGAAGCTCCGAGGACAGAAGAGGTGAACGTTTCATCTTCCTGGCAGATTAAAGCTGTGAGCTGGGACCGAGATCGAACTCGGGACTTTGACAAGGCTCTTACCGAATGAGCTAACAAGGCACGACCCGCGACAGCCTCCTCGCAGCTTCATTACTGACGATTCCAAACTTCATGTTTAATCGAGTCTCTATTATCATTCCTGTTTCTGGTTATGATTTGATTTTGTTTATCCGTAACACACACACACAGTGTTGTCTTCAGACACGAGTACTGAGAGGAATGGTATCTTCAGATCTCTGTTTGCCGTCACGGTGGTGTACCAGCTGGCACGAGATGACCGCTGATTATCGAATCGCGCTGGAGTGTAATGCGAGTCTCTGACTGCGCATGTGGATGCAGCTCGAGATAACGACACATTACGCCGTGCTCCGGTCCGCCGTCCAGCGCGGCAGAAGCAGGGAAGTCTGGGAGTCCTGTTGGGCCGGCTGGTTGATTGAAGCGTCAGATGCGGACCGGCAACGCGGCCGCGCCTCCAGCTGTTCCCCGCTGCCGGCCGTGTTCGATTGTCGGCGCGATCGATTTATCTTCGCCGAATCTCATAGCGGGACATGCGTCCGCCGTACGGAGCGCTCGTTAATGCGACAAGCGTACACGCGGAGAAACCCAGAGGGACCGGTATCGTGGGCGCGGATCGAGGCCTGCTGGTGCGCTATCTGATCAGGGCGGCTCGAGCGAGCGGCCGGCGGACGACGGAGCTCGTTACGAAATGCCCCTCCCTCCTACCAGAGCAGCCTGTCAGCACTCGCTAAGTGCCTACGGTGTGTCTAGGACCCGACAACTCATAACGCGAAATTCTCTCTTCGTTGGCCGTGAGAGGATGGCACTTCCACTACCATTGTCATACTCACTCATTTAAAGCCCGCTCGGTTGGCCGTGCGGTCTAACGCACGGCTTTCCGGGGGGGAAGGAGCTCCTGGTCCCTGGCACGAATCCGCCCTCCGGATATGTGTCGAGGTCCCGTGAACCGGCCAGCCTGTGGATGGCTTTTAGGCGGTTTTCCATCTGCCTCGGCGAATGCGGGCTGGTTCCCCTTATTCCGCCTCAGTTACACTATGTCGGCGATTGCTGCGCAAACAAGTCCTTCACGTACGCGTACACCACCACTGCTCTACCACGCAAACATAGGGGTTACACTCGTCTGGTGTGAGACGTTCCCTGTGAGGTTCACCGGGGGCCGAAACGCACAATAACCCTGGGTTCGGTGAGGGGCGGCGGTGGGGTGAAGTGGACTGCGGTAGTCGTCGTGGGGTTGTGGACCACTGCGGCTGCGGCGGGGACGGAGCCCCTCCGTAGTTTCTAGGTCCCCGGTTACCATACAATACAATACAATACACTCATTTAAAACTCAACTCCGCCAGAGCAGGCCATGAAGACCCAACGGCACCGTCCGGCCGCCATGTCATCCTCAGTCCACATACATCACTGGATGCGGGTATTGGAGGGGGGGGCGGGGTGATGTAGTCAGAACACAGATCTCCTGGCCGTATGTCAGTTTACGAGACCGGAGCCGCTACTTCTTCTCAATCAAGTAGCTCCTCAGTTTTCCTCACGAGGGCTGAGTGCAGCCCGCTTGCCACCAGTGCTCGGCAGACCGGATGGTCACCCATCCAAGTACTAGCCCAGCCCAACAGCGCTCATCTTCGGTCATCTGGCGGGAACCGGTGTTACCACTGCGGCAAGGCCTCGTTCATAATAAAGCAGACTTCACCATGCCTCCTAACCGGTGACCGTACACGATAACAAGTGTCAGACGTGTTCCGAATGCATTGACAACCATCCACGATTCGTTCTCCTAGTTTGACACTAGCAAAAGGGCTGGAATACACCAAAGCTTTTAACTGAGTCCTTCGTATGAGTATGACATTGCGGCTCGGCAGCTGTCCGCTCGCCTGCACTTTCAAATACGCGCCGCCAGTTACGCTGCCGCGTTTCTTACAGCCGCCACGATTACGTCGCTGCCAGTGAGATGCAAGCATCCCCTCTCGCCGGCCGGGGTGGCCGAGCGGTTCTAGGCGCTACAGTCTGGAACCGCGTGACCGCTACGGTCGCAGGTTCGAATCCTGCCTCGGGCATGTATGTGTGTGATGTCCTTAGGTTAGTTAGGTTTAAGCAGTTCTAAGTTCTAGGGGACTGATGACATCAGAAGTTGAGTCCCATATTGCTCAGAACCATCTGAACCATTTGAACAATCCCCTCTCCGCAGCTCCAGCGGCGGTTCTGCTTAACTTCGAACATTCATGCAATGATGCCATTATTGGTGGTTGCTAGCTGAATCACACTTACAGACTTTCACAGTGGGTAGGGATCGACATCTTCTAAACCGACATTATATTGAAGAGTCACAGATTTATAAACTTTTGTGAGCCGTGGCGACATTGAATTAGTAGACCGGTCTGGCGCCACTGGCTCAGGTGTAGTATCGACTATCCCTCTTGCGGCTCCATTGCCAATATCTGTGAGGAAGAGTTGGTATCTGTGGGTTGTATCCTTAGGAGGTATTTGCTTGCCGATATATACAGGCAGGTCCATTGATAGTGACCGGGCCAAATACCTCACGAAATAAGCATCAAACGAAAAAACTACAAAGAACGAAACTCGTCTAGCTTTAAGGGGGAAACCAGATGGCGCTATGGTTGGCCCGCTAGATGGCCTGCCGTAGGTCAACCGGATATCAACTGCGTTTTTTTAAAATAGGAACCCGTATTTTTATTCCATATTCGTGAAGTACGTAAAGAAATATGAATGTTTTAGCTGGTCGTCGCCATGCAGTTCCTGGTGCATAGAAATATGGTACGGCTGCAATAGATGTTGATGTAGCATTCTCAACAACGACGTTTTAGAGATTCCAGATTCTCGCTACTGATGTGCGGATTAGCCGCGACAGCAGCTAAAACACCTACTTGGGCATCATCGTTTGTTGCAGGTCGTGGTTGACTTTTCACATGTGGCTGAACTCTTCCTGTTTCCTTAAATAACGTAACTATCCGGTGAACGGTCCGGACTCTTGAATGATGCCGTCCAGGATACCGAGCAGCACACACAGCACACGCCCGTTGGGCATTTTGATCAGAATAGCCATGCATCAACACGATATCGACCTTTTCGGCAATTGGTAAACGGTCAATTATAACACGGGTAATGTATCACGAAGCAAATACCGTCCGCACTGGCGGAATGTTACGTGATACAACGTACTTACACGTTTGCGACTATTACAGCGCCATCTATCACAAAGCGAAAAAAGTGGTCCAACTAAAACATTCATATTTCTTTACGTACTACACGAATATGGAATAAAAATGGGGGTTTCTATTTAAAAAACGCAGTTGATATCCGTTTGACCTATGGCAGCGCCATCTAGCGGGCCAACCATAACGCCATCTTTTTTCCCCCTTCATGCTAGACAAGTTTCGTTCTTTGTAGTTTTTTTTGTTTGACGCTTATTTCGTGAGATGTGGCCCGGTCACGATCAATGGACCACCCTGTATACGGGGTTCGCTGGTCCAGGAGGGAGGCACGAAGTTTGGGGATTGGCGGTAGCGTCGCGACAAGAGGCGGTCACGAGGTCCGAGCGGCCGAAGCCACGAGCTGCGCAAGGACGGCCTGCGCAGAGCGAAGATACCGGAGTATTTCACCGGGGTCAGCGTCGACTACAAGCAGCAGGCCGACATCCCCCCTTCTGTTGGTTGGCAACTTTCGTGTCGGACGACCGCTCGCGAACTGGTTGCCCTCTTCTACCTGACTTTCATAGGCACCACTCACAAGGGAACCTCCCCATCGCACCCCCCTCAGATTTAGTAATAAGTTGGCGCAGTGGATAGGCCTTGAAAAACTGAACACAGATCAATCGAGAAAACAGGAAGAAGTTGTGTGGAACTATGAAAAAAATGAGCAAAATATACAAACTGAGTAGTCCATGCGCAAGGTAGGTAACATTAAGGAGTATTTTAGCTAAGGAGCGCCATGGTCTCGTGGTTAGCGTGAGGAGCTGCGGAGTGAGAGGTCCATGGTTCAAGTCTTCCCTCGAGTGAAAAGTTAACTTTCTTTATTTTCGCAAAGTTATTATCTGTCCGTTCGTTCATTGACGTCGCTGTTCACTGTAATGAGTTTAGTGTCTGTGTTTTGCGACCTCACCGCAAAACCGTGCGATTAGTAGACGAAAGGACGTGCCGCTCCAATGGGAACCGAGAACATTTGATCGCAAGGTCATATGTCAACCGATTCCTCCACAGGAAAACACGTCTGATATATTCTATACGACACTGTGACGGCATGTCCGTCACATGACAGGAATATGTTGTCGACCCACCTAACTTGTACACTTGGCGAATGGGTGAAAAGATTAGGTGTTCTTGTGGATGTGATAATCACTCTCAAAAAAGTGATGAAAACATAAGTTTGTCACATAAACTGCAACAAATGAATGCAACAGTTTCACAGTCGCACAGTTTTCCCTGTGCTCTGTCGAAACATATGTTTTTAACGTTATCAAATTTTTCCGTGTGTAGATCGTCAAATCCTGCATATGTCCAAGCAAATTTGAACATGCCCTAGAATTTTGGAGAGCAAAGTTGATTATATGTAAGTGCCTGAACTTTGATAATTGTGTGAAAATAAAAAATTAAAATTTTCAGCCGGGGGAGACTTGATCCAAGGACCTCTCGTTCCGCGGCTGATCACGCTAACCACGGGACCACAGCATACCTGAATCAAATGGTCCTTGATGTGGCCTATGCTGCCCATAGACTACTCAGTTTGTATATTTTGCTTATTTTTTTCATATTTCCACACAACTTCTTCCTGTTTTCTCGTTTGATCTGTGTTCAGTTTTTCAAGGCCTATCCACTGTGCCAACTTATAACTAAATCTGAGGGGGGGTGCGATAGGGAGGTTCCCTTGTCAGTAACGGCGGCGACGCAGTGTGGATCCATAGAGCTGCTTGCTCATAAAGGGGAGTAACATTCTGTAATCCTCGTGGTGATTTGTTTCATTGTCTACCTGCTCTCCTTATTATTTTCTGGTTTGTACCCGATCATTAATGCTATAATTCATCAGCTCTTGGCGCTAGAGTCTGCAAGCGCGCGACCGCTCAGGTCGCAGCTTCGAATCCTGCCTCGGGCATGGATGTGTGTGATGTCCTTAGGTTATTTAGGTTTAAGTAGTTCTAAGTTCTAGGGGATTGATGACCTCAGAAGCTAAGTCCCATAGTGCTCAGAGCCATTTGAACCATTTTTTGAATCAGCTCTTGATCGTAAATACAGCCGCAACAATTGTACTAAGGCACAGGTTGCTGTTAAAGAAAAAAGGGACCGTGTGGTTCGATTTAGCTGTTAACCGGTTCAGTTGTTTGATTGTAATTGCATTTCTCAGTCATTAGTTATAAGCTGAACAACCTGTTGTTCGTTTCTGTGTTTGAAAGACCGGGTCATTATTGGTGTATTTTGGCTTGATCTTGTGGATCCGCCGAGTGAGTTTTCGTAAGTAATGTTTTAAGACGTTCCTTCAGAGCGGTCTTAATAACTGTCAGTCAGTTTAACTCTGAAAATGTTAACATCCAACTGTCACCAGGGCATCAGTCAAAATAAAATTTTCAGAAGGGACAGGTTGGGATCCAGTCGCACCTTGGTTGCTTTGAAGCAAGCCTTTCATTGTCATATTGTTTGCTAATCTGTTTAGCCTTTAAGCACAGGTGCCCATGTTAGCCCCGAACCTTTCGACATACAGCTGTCAAATTAAAACATAAGTAATTTGTTTTGAGTAATTGAATCACCCTTGCCATCAATGGTGCTTATATAGTTTTCATGTGTTGCAGAAGGGCATTTAATAAGACAGACTGTGTCCAGCCCGGTATTAACACCGCTGTTTCAACCGATAACGGGCGGGCTTCAGGTCCGGCCGTCTCGTAATCGTTGTCATATTGTTTGGTGTTATGCAATACAGAACTTCAGATTTCTTTTGCAAAGAGCATTACGGTTTAAGGTCAAAAGAATTTCGCAAAATTGTTCATTATGTTAAAGAAAATTTTATGGTTGAATGCTTCGATTATCTGTAAAACACAGGTTATATATTGTTAAATAAACAGGTTGTGTGGAAAGAATGCTATATTGGTGGATCCTCCCTTCCACGTTTTCCTTAATTCCAGTAAGTACCATGTATCGCTTTGTATAAGTTTCAGCATTCAAAGGTACTGCTACCATCTAACGCCGCTACTACAGCAACAAAGTTATGTCTTACTTCTACTGTTTGACACTAGATGTAGAATAAATTAATATCTAAATTCGCTGTTCATGAACAGCTTCTGTTCCTCGCTCCTGTGTCCACTAAAGAACCGGAGAGCATGCAAAGGAAAACATAACAGACATAAGGTCAGTCTTCTGACAGGTTTGATGTGGCCCGGCCCGGATTCCTCGCCTGTGCCACCCTCCTCATCTCAGAGTAGCACTTGCACCCTACGTCCTCAATTATTTGCTGCAGTCCCGTCTACTACCATGGACGTTGTTCCCTGTTGCCTTGACAGATGTCGAGTCATCCTGTGTCTTCTCATCAGTGTTTTCCGTATGCTCCTTTCTTCGCCGTTTCTGCAGAGGACCTCCTCATTCCTTACTTTATCAGTAGATCTACTTTTCAACACTTTTCCGTATTACCCATATCTCAAATGCTTTGATTCTCTTTTCCGGTTTTCTCACTGTCGCTGCCAAACAATGCTGTGTTCCAAACGTACATTTTCAGAAATTTCTTCCTCAAATTAAGACCCATGTTTGATATAAGTAAACCTCTCGTGGCCAGTAATGCCCATTTTGCCCGTGTAGTCAGTCTTTTATGTCCTACTTGTTTTGTCCGTCATGGGTTATTTTGCTTCCAAGGTAGCAAAATTACTTAATTTCATCCACTTCGTGATCATCAGTTTTGATGTTAAGCTTCTCCCAATTCTTACTCATCCTACTTCTCATTACTTTCGCCTTTCTTCGATTTATTCACAATCTACACTAATGGCCATTAAAACTGCTACACCAAGAAGAAATGCAGATGATAAACGGGTATGCATTGCAAAAACATATTATACTAGAACTGACATGTGATTACATTTTCAAGAAATTTGGGTTTATAGATCCTGAGAAATCAGTATCCAGAACAACCACCTCTGGCCGTAATAACGGCCTTGATACGCCTGGACATTGAGTCAAACAGAGCTTGGGTGGCGTGTACAGGTACAGCTGTCCATGCAGCTTCAACACGATACCACAGTTCATCAAGAGTAGTGACTAGCGTATTGTGACGAGCCAGTTGCTCAGCCACCACTGACCAGACGTTTTCAGTTGGTGAGACATCTGGAGAATGTACTGGCCAGGGCAGCAGTCGAACATTTTCTGTATCCAGAAAGGCCCGTACAGGACCTGAAACATGCGGTCGTGCATTATCCTGTTGAAATGTAGGGTTTCGCAGGAATCGAATGAGGAGTAGAGCCACGGGGCGTAACACATCTGAAATGTAACGTCCACTGTTCAAAGTGCCGTCAATGCGAACAAGACGTGACCGAGACGTGTAACCAATGGCACCCCATACCATCACGCCAGGTGATACGTCAGTATGGGACAAGGAATACACGCTTCCAATGTGTGTTCATCGCGATGTCGCCAAACAGGGATGCGACCATCATGATGCTGTAAACAGAACCTGGATTCACCGAAAAAATGACGTTTTGCCATTCGTGCACCCAGCTTCGTCGTTGAGTACACCATCGCAGGCGCTCCTGTCTGTGATGCATCGTCAAGGGTAATCGCAGCCATGGTCTCCGAGCTCATAGTCCGTGCTGCTGCAAACGTCGTCGAACTGTTCGTGCAGATGGGTGTTGTCTTGGAAACGTCCCCATCTGTTGACTCACGGATCGAGACCGTGACTGCACGATCCGGTACAGCCATGTGGATAAGATGCCTGTCATCTCGCCTGCTAGTGATACGAGGCCATTGGGATCCACACGGCCTTCCGTATTACCCTCCTGAACCCACCGATTCCATATTCTGGTAACAGTAATTGAATCTCGACCAACGCGAGCAGCAATGTCGCAATACGATAAACCGCAATCGCGATAAGCTACAATCCGACCTTTATCAAAGTCGGAAACCTGATGGTACGAATTTCTCCTCCTTACACGAGGCATCACAACAACGTTTCACCAGGCAACGCCGGTCAACTGCTGTTTGTGTATGAGAAATCGCTTGGAAACTTTCCTCATGTCAGCACGTTGTAGGTGTTGCCACCGACGCCAACCTTGTGTGAATGCTCTGAAAAGCTAATCATTTGCATATCACAGCATCTTCTTCCTATCGGTGGTTAAATTTCGCGTCTGTAGCACGTCATCTTCATGGTGTAGCAATTTTAGTGGCCAGTAGTGTATATTCTGTATTCAGTAGACTGTTCATTCCATTCAACAGATCCTATAATTCTTCTTCATTTACACGGATGATAGCAAAGTCATTAGCGAATCATATCACTTATATACTTCACCTTGAATTTTAATTCCACTTCTGAACCTTTCTTTTATTTCTAGCATTGCTTCTTCGATGTTCAGATTGAACAGCAGGGGCGAAAGACTGCACCCCTGCCTTACCACCTGTCTTACAGACTCTTAAATCCAAGCACTCCGTTATTGGCCTTCCAAAATTTGGTTTTTGTACATATTTTATGTTACCTGTCTTGCACTATGGCTTACTCCCATTTTTCACAGCTTGCACCGTTTTATATGGTTGGTAGTTTTTTTCCCAGTCGACAAATCCTATGAACGAGTCTTGATTTTTCTTCAGTCGTGCTTCTATTACCAAGCGCAACGTCAGGACTGCCTTGACAAATTTGGAACGAACAGTTTCGGAACAGCCTGTACTTAAAAGATGCTTGAAGCTTGATAGGCCACTATATTCGACATTTCTCGTAGCTCGGCTGTCGGTCGCCCATGCTCGCGCGCTGGTTCCATTATGGAGGACCTTGGAACGAGGGTGGACTCACCCTTGCCAGAAATGCGCCCCCCTTCCATCCCGGCGCGTCGGCTCCAAGCAGCAGTAGCAGCAAGCAGGTCGGCGAGTTTCGCATAGTTTGCCTGTTATCTAAAGGAGTGGAAATTTCAAGTCAATACAATCCTTTTATTTAGTTGCCGGAGAGATATTTTAATTAAAAATAGCCGCCGCCGCCGCCGCCGCCCCCGCTGCAGCGCACTACGGCGGGGGCGGTCCTCGGTCGCCGTAATCGCGTCCCCTGGCCCCGCCCCCCTCCACTTCTCATATATTGCGCCGAATTGTTTGCGCGACCCGGCCGTCCGACAGCCGCTCTCTATAATGAGAATCCGAAGCAATTTAATTTCGGGAATCGGTCCATTTCTTACGGCCCATTCCGGGTTATTTGCTGGCTCTGATATCTCAATACACCGATAGATATTACAATCGGATATAGGGGCTGCAACACACTGACTAAAGTTGGGCAGACTTGGTAAAATTTCTGGAAATGAGCGCGGAAGAGAGAGAGAGAGAGAGAGAGAGAGAGAGAGAGAGAACAAACGCAAAATGAAGAGCTGTTGCGTAAATACATGGCATGGAGAATGGGAGAGATGACATAAAGGTCGTCGTGTGTACTTACTTTTCCACTGTGGCAAGGAACGATTGAAACTGAAACAATGCAGATCCCAGCCGTGGCTGGGTTGCGCATGCTTCCCCATTACTGTTTCATATACGAAAGGAATTTGTCGTATACAGTCAACGCTTTGATCCTTTAACTGTGAAGAATGTATTTCGGAATACGAGTACAATCAGCACCACATCTGGATTACCACTTATACTCCGCGTGACTGTTTGCCTTGTCTGGCAGAGAGCACTTGTTGTATCATTATCACTCACCCTCCCCCTCTTCCATTCGCGAATAAGAGTTAACGTCAGCAACCCTCCGCGTGTAATTTCTCTGTTTTTCCCGTCGCGTTCGTTTCGCCAGTTATATGTTGAAGGAACTGATACATATATCTTTATTTATTTATTTATTTAATTGTACAAGATTAGAGTCATCGGGACGTCTCTTACATCTACCCAGCCATTCTACATATTATACATTACATTTTTTATGATAAGTGTCTAGTAAGTACAGGTTTTTCCGAAACTATTCGTACCAATTAATACAGGCCGTAGAGAACATCGGAACAAATACAGAGGAGTCCAAAAAATGTATCCACTGAAAGTCCATAACTGGCAAACTAATTGACGGAGATGTCTCATAATTGGTAGTGTGATAGTTCGTAGTTCCGGCAATCGCCACACAAGCGTTGTATTGCGTTGTTTTGTTTTGTCAGATGACAGTCGCCAGATAGTGCTTTGTTCTTAATTGCACCTAGTTACTCGAGTAAACATGGCTGGCGCAAGGCTTACATTCGATGAAAGGAAGTCAGTTTTGAAGTGGTATTTTAAGTACGAAAACTTTAATGAGGTTCAACGGCAATGGCGAAATGAGTATCTAACAGAGCCACCTACACCTTTAACGATTCGTCGCATTCGAGACAAATTTGAAGCCGGAGGCTGTGTTAAAGATGTACACAAACAACGATCTGGACGACCTTTAACAAGTCCAGCTAACTCCCGTCGTGTGTTACAACAGTTCATTCGCTCACCACAGACGTCTTAGAGACAGTGTGCCCGTGAAACTGGAGTGAGTCGCTCAAGTGTTCGGCGAATTTTGAAGACAGCAAAGTGGAAGTGCTACATCCCACGATTGCTACACTCAATGAACGAGGACGACCCAGATCGTAGAATCGAGTACTGCGAGTGGTTTACTAACATGGTGCGCAACGATGAAGAGTTTGCAGAGATGATTTGTGGTCTGATGAGGCACAGTTCAAACTCAATGGTACAGTAAATCGCCACAATTGCATCTACTGGGCCGCCGAAAATCAGAACGTCCATGTAGACAAAGCCGTGATTTTGCCAGGAGTAAATGTGTGGTGTCGGTTGTCTTACCGGGCCTTGATTGGGGCATTCTTCTTTGACAGCACAGTTACCGGTGAGGTGTACCTTCAGAAGCTTCAGACATCCATTTTACCTCCCATCCGAGACTTGTATGGAGACGGAAGAGTTTACTTTCAACAAGATGGTGCCCCATCCCACTACCAAACTCGTGTTAGGGTATATCTCGAGGAAAATCTACCAGGAAGATGGACAGGCTGTAGAGGTGCTGTGGAGTATCCACCACGTTCCCCAGACCTAACTCCTCTGGACTTTTACCTGTGGGGAACACTAAAGGACGTCGTTTATGGACGAAAGCCACGCACATTGGATGAACTTCGAGAATCCATCGTACATTCATGTGCAAGTATCCAGCTGAACACGCTGCAGTCAGTAGTTCGTGCAGCAGTTTGGCGGCATCGTTTGTGTGTGGATGTTAATGGTTACCATTTCGAACACCTACAGTGATATCTTTAAGTTAGACTTTAAACTACACTTTCACCAAAAATGAGACAACTCCGTCAATTAGTTTGCAAGTTATGGACTTTTAAACAGTGGATACATTTTTTTGGATCCCTCTGTATATTTCGATGAGGAACATATGGTCTCTGAAGTCAACTTACAGAGTTAGGGAACATTTCGTTTGTGGTGCTGATGTAAGCTGTTGGTGCCAGTGTTGCTGACTGGGGATGTGTACTGACATTCAAGACTGCTCTGTGTACGGATGACTGGCTGTAATGGGTGGATGTACTTCTGCTTGTTAGACAAATGATCTACTTTCATCACGACGGGGTGCCAGCTCATTTGAACTCTGACGCGAAGAATCATCTGAGAACCACCTTCGGGAACCGACGGATTGGCAGAAGGTCTGGCCATCGAGGTCACCCCTCACCTGCCTGGATTTATTTCTCTGGGTGCATTCAAGCAGCCGGTGTATGAAACCGTTGTGGAAACAGAAGACCACCTCGGCGCTAGAATTGTCATCGCTGCTGATACCATTGCGGACATGTCAGCAATCTTCGAACGGACATACCAGTCAATGCCCCGACTCTGTACTGCCCCCATACAGGCCAATAGTCGCGCATTCGAGCAGTTCCTGTGAACCCCACTGCTGCAATTAGCATACTAAACTACCTTCTATGTAAATCGTACTAGCAACATAAAGTGCCGCCAGGGACCTCATGTACCTTAACTAAATATAAAATTAAAGCAATAACAGCCCTCGGTCGCAAAAATTAAGTCTTTTGACCTAGTTTCGGCACTACTATGAATGCCTTCATCAGAAGTAGAACATTCAAACTGGCATGTCATGTATAAGATAAATATTAATCGATAAAGCTTTAGTCACAAAATTTCTAAATTTATCGCTTGCTGTTTATTTTATACGTGACATCCCCGCTTGAACGTTTTACTTCTGATGATGGCACTCATAGTAGTGCCGAAAACAGGTCAAAAGACTTAATTTTTGCTATCAAGGCCTGTTATTGCTTTAATTTCACTCTGTAAACGGTCGCTGACCATGCAGCCATGTCTAAAACTTTAACTAAATGTAGTTGTCTAGATGTTTTCTACCCCCTATATACCTTCCATCATTTAGAAATTATTATTACGTAAATAACGTAGAAAAATAAAACACGATTTGTACTAGTTCATAAGAAGTACAACAATAAATTTAAATAAATGACAGGTAGGTTAAGATGAGGCCAAATGTTGTGGCTGATTGGTTGGTTTGGGGGGAGGGGTGGGGTGATGAGGAGGAGACCAAGGGACCAAACAGCGAGGTCATCGGTCCCATCGGATTAGAGAAGTATGGAGACCGAAACTGGCCGTGTCCTTTCAAAGGAACCATCCCGGCATTTGCCTGAGGCGATTTAGCGAAATCGCGGAAAACCTAAATCAGTATGGCCGGACTGGGGCAGAACCATCATCCTTCCGAATGCGCGTACAGTGTGGTAACCACCGCGCCACCTCGCACGGTACGAAGAAATGTTTTGAGAGTCAGCGAATACGTTCTGTTCTTACAATTACGCTTCATGGAACCGAATATTTACACTGATGATGCATTTTGCAAATGGAATTCTAGGATAAACATTGGGTCCAAGTAAACAATTCGGTAAAGCTGAAACCACTCCTATGTACTGAGTTTTTCAAGAGAAGATGATTTACATAGAGTAATTTCTGAACTAAATAAAATGTGTACTCAGTATAATATGAATGTGTCTTTTAGTGAAGCTAAGTCAGTGGTAGTTCTTAGAAAATATTCTGTGTAAGCTTAGGTGATAGTCAATGGAAAACCAACTGAATAAGCAAAAATATTTTACCTACCTTGGATGTAAAACATCTTATGAATAAAGAGGAAGATATGCAGGTCAAGTTGAATAGATTTGGAAGTTCAAATGGCTCTGAGCACTATGGGACTTAACATCTGAGGTCATCAGTCCCCTAGAACTTAGAACTACTTAAACCTAACCAACCTAAGGACATCACACACATCCATGCCCGAGGCAGGATTCGAACCTGCGACCGTAGCAGTCGCGCGGTTCCGGACGGAGCGCCTAGAACCGCTAGACCACCGCGGCCGGCATAGATTTGGAAGTGTCTGTAGAACAATGAATAGAAATTTACATCACAAATCACGGAAAGAAATAGGACAGAAAATTTATAAAACAGTCGTATTGCCAAACCTATTATATGGAATGATTCGCGGGTATCGAATAAAAGACAAGAGAAACACACTGGACAAAACACGAAATTATACGGGAAAGAAGGTGAAAATTTAAAGTGTGAAAGAAAAACTGGATGAAAACAAAAAGAAATGGAATTATTATGTACAAAGAAAAGTTCCAGAGAGACCACCGCGTCACAAAAAGCATTAAACCAAAACGAGAGAGAGAGATTCTGGGAGTCCCAGAAAAAAATGGGAACCGTAACAAGCAATAGATGACCCGATGAAGCCCACTCGGGTAAATAGACGAGTCAAGGCGTCGTTCTGTGGCAACTTTTCAATAAGTTTCTTACTTGTTATCTTCAAGATAAGTCGCCTGAAGAAGACAAGAAGGAAACTTGTTGAAACGTTGCCGCAGAACGACACCTTGACACTGCTGATAACACGAGAAGGCTTCATCATCGAGCTTCTCCGAGGAAGTATAAATTCGAAACTAGTTGACCTGTTTGGAAAATGCAGAAGAAGAAGGAGAAGAAGAAGAAACCAAATTTATCTGAGACTGACTCATCCCGTGTGTACCTTTTCAGGTGACAGATAAAACAAGAAATCGAAGTCTCGGAATGGTACAGTCCCAAATGTAAGACGCCTTAGTATCAGACCGGACTGACAGTTAACATTCTTTAAGCATATCTCCGGTAATAAATAAAAATGAGGCATCACAAGCTAATACGTTAATGAAGAAACTGAGTCATTACCTCAGGGCTGCGGGTCTGTGCTGCAAGTTCTAGCATACCAAATGATACTTACTGACCTGTCGGAATAGCGTCCTCACATTTATGGTCAGCATTTCTCTGCACACTCCTTTGAGGTCGTTCTGTAGAGAAGAGAGTTTGTGCCGCTAGTTAACTGCCCGTTAATATCAAAAATATATCCGCAGAAAGGCGAGTGACAGTACGTCAAGTGCCAGAACATTAAAATAATAATACCTCCGCAGTGATCCGTAGAACGACTGCTATTGCAGTCAAGACCCAATGTCAACACAGGATTCCTTTCGTGTCACACATGTAGAAACTGCTAAAACGTTGGTTGATATTGTACAGTCTATCATTATTCAGGGACAGTAGTCGGTAACAACTTTAAAATGTGGAAGGAAAGAATACCTGCAGGTAGAATGGCTGAAGAAATTACGGATTTTTCGCTGCTGGAGGCGTCGAATTGCCCCCGTTCACAACGACGATCGTTTTCGACCAGACGATGTGTTTAAGATTGGTTGGTTGGTTTGGGGAAGGAGACCAGACAGCGTGGTCATCGGTCTCATCGGATTAGGGAAGGATGGTGAAGGAAGTCGGCCGCGCCCTTTCAGAGGAACCATCCCGGCATTTGCCTGGAGTGATTTAGGGAAATCACGGAAAACCTAAATCTGGATGGCCGGACGCGGGATTGAACCGTCGTCCTCCCGAATGCGAGTCCAGTGTCTAACCACTGCGCCACCTCGCTCGGTGTGTTTAAGACAAGATCGGATTGTAGCGATGGCTCACACTCTCAAGGGGTGTCCTTATTCCTACATTGATTGTAATTCCGATATGGCCGTTCTGTTTTGTGTCTCTTGTAGTTCCAGTGAATTACTGCTCGTGAAGATCGGGTTCGTTCCTTATAAAGGGAACGTCGTTTTCTTGTCCTCGTCCAAACGGTCTGCTGCTCAGTCTTCTCGACCTGGATGGGACATTAAACTCTAAGCATCCCATCTGAAATACAGAGTAGATAGAACTGTACAACTTTTGGCACAACAGCATGTTTTAGACCAGGACACGATAATACACTACATCATCTGCAAATTACCGATTTCCCTTCACAGACGGACATACAACGTGATCTATCATTTGTCTGTTGATTTCCCTAATATATTGCATCAATCTAAAAGAGAGGAAGTCTTTGTGTCTACGTTGATCTGTTAAGTAATTCTTCAGTTACGAAAGCACTGGCAACCCTCGCTTTCTCCGCCATGTAGTTGAAATTGAATCATTAGACTTCGCAGGAAGGCGCGTTTTGCACGAGTGATTCCGGTGAGGCGGCAACACGGACAACTTTGCTTCCATTAAAGTAATGAAGTGCGTTACTCAGCTGTGACTGCCGCCGCCGTTACGGTTCACAGGTCTCTGACGTGACGGAGCAGCTATTACTAGGCTTCAGTCTACATCCTGGATACCAAACAACGAAAAGATCGGTAGAAGGAAGAAGGAGAGTTTAAGAGTCTAGCATCACATCAACATACATTATCTGATCAAAAATGTACGGACACTTATTAGTGTACATTAATTTGGCGTGTCTCCACCCTTCGACTTTATGACAGCTTGAACTCCGCTGGGAACACTTTAGTAGGCATCTGTGGAGGATTCATAGCCCATTCTTCCTCAAGAGCAGGAACAATAGGAGGTAGTGATGTTGGACGCTGTGTTCTTGAATGAAGTCGATCTTCTGCCTCATCCCTGATCTTCCATGGGGTTCATGTCGCGACACAGGGTAGGACAGTCAATTTCACGAATATTATTCACCACAAACCATAGGCTCACACTTGCTGTTTTTCTGACTGGGTGCATTGTCATGCTGAAACAATCACCGCTTCCCAACTGTTCCTCTAATAGACACGGTATCGATATTGTAAAATGTGCTCGTACCCTTCCGCATTTAGTGTTTTCATAAGCGAAGTAATGGGAGCACATTCTAACCACGAAAAACACTCTCATACTATTAACATCATATAACATGCTCTTACGAACTATGAACAATAAGCAGCATTTAGCTGTTTGAGCATCATCGCTGACGAGCTGTAGCTGCCGTCCTTACGTGGCATATATGAATTTAAACTAAGCGTGCAAAAGGCGCGCGTCATGCAACGATTGAAATTGTTTCTGTTTCAGAACAGCAGAGAAGGTGAGCAGCACAATTTCTAAAAATTTTCTTACTGTATTTTAACTTGAACCCCAACATGGCACTTGGCCTGGAGTAACGTAGGCACTTACAATATTTTTGTGAACAGTAAAGAGTTTTGCTGTATAAAGTCAATGAAAGCATTAATTAATATAAAAGTAAAGTATTTCCCTCGCAGTCAATATTACTATAGTTGCTGAATATGTTCTACGCAGACCATTTTAATTCAAATTGAGACTGTAATCATTTCGTTAAAATTTTTGAAACAATTTGCTAAATCATTTAACAGCTTTCAAATCTCGCCTAGTAGAAATACCAATGAAGATACGGCACGATCATCATCTCCGTGCTTCACAGTATGGTCGGAATAGCGTGATTAATCACTAGTTTCCAGTCATGCAATACAGTTTTCTAAGAGCAATACTTTAATTTGAAACCAAATTTCTTTTTCGTATTTTTATCTTACAATAAGAGTCGTCAGTATGTTATTTTTGTTTATGAAATGAAGACCAGTTCTTAAAGTTGTTTCAACAGATGAAGGACTCAGACAATGCACATTAGACGTGGTTGTTAATGTCGCATTGTTATACGAAATGCACAAACAAGAAAGAAAAACTACGATGTAGAATTTACTGTGAACTTACCAGAATGAAATCTTCAACCTGCAGCGGAGTGTGCTCCGATATGAAACTTACTGGCAGATTAAAATTGTGTACAGGGCGAGGCTCGAAGTGTGGACCTAACTGAATTTTGGAAGGTAGGAGTTGAGGTACTGCCGGACGTATAGCTGTGAGGACGGGTCGCGGATCGTGGCTCGGTACCTCAGTCGACAGAACACTTGCACGCGATAGGCAAAAGTCCCGAGTTCGACTCTCTGGCCATCGCCAGTCTTTACGTGGACGTGTTGGTGCGTCGGAGATGGTTTAATTTATGATAAAGAAGACTATAATAAGAAAATTAATGAATAAATAAACAAGTAAATAAATATTTAAAAAAAATAAATATGCCCCTTCCTTGCATCCTGCTTTTTGCGTAGGGGTCAACGCCTGAAATGGTGGAACTTTTCTTTTGGGGCCTTTTCTTAAGAATTTAGGGTTCCCTTTCTTTGCAGTTTTAGGTAATTTCAGGAATACGAGGATGGAAGAAAAAAGCCTCCCGACTCGCACACGGTTTTAATCTGCCAGGAAGTTACTGTGAGGTTGCTTCCTACGTTCGTATTGTGTCTTTTTCTTTGTAACAGACCATACATACTTAAATGTATTACGTTAACCTGTTTTTAATTTTCGGTCTTGTTAATTATTTTTATCGCATAGTGGAAGAAAATTTTATATTATTGTTTGTAATGTTATACTGGTGTAATTTTTATTTTGTCGCCCCTTTTTTTCTTTTCCGATATTGATCTGAAAATGATCTGGAGGGCCGATCGAAACCGGTAGTTGTTAATAACGGAAATTATGTTCCATATGGTGTTTCTTCATTTAGGGGTGGAGGGGTATATATCCTAAAAAATGGCTCTGAGCACTATGGGACTTAACATCTGAGATCATCAGTCCCCTAGAACTTAGAACTACTTAAACGTAACTAACCTAAGGACATCACACACATCCATGCCCGAGGCAGGATTCGAACCTGCGACTGTAGCAGTCGCGAAGTTCCGGACTGAAGCGTCTAGAACCGCTCGGCCACCGCGGCCGGCGGGATATATCCTACCAGTCACTGTATTTTTAAAGGCGCTTGTTACACCGCGAGAGTAACGCAAAGGGAAATCAACTCAGGTTAATAGTAGAAGGGGATCTCAAGTATACGAATGACGCAAAAAGTTTGAAACATTCCTAAATAATACCCTGTTTGAGGCGAAGTTGGACAAGTTACACGTCCGGAAATGTTGACGTAAAAAGGTTGGAGAGAGCAAAAAAAGCTAATCAGTTAGGGAGCTGTTTATGTCAACTTGGAGCTCATGTGCAGTGGAGCCATGACAAGCTGCTATGTCGCCTTCATACGGAGCGGGAAAAGCAGTCCAGCGGCTCCAGGCTGACGGGTGGCGGTGGCAAACTGCAGCTGCTCCAGGCGACAAGCGCGGATGCAGCCTCCAGCGATGAGCTTCCGCCGGCCCGCTCGTGTGCTAACTTCTGGAGTCCTGAACCCGTTTCCACATAGCGGTAATCTCCGCGAGCTGCTGGGAGTTAAGACCTGCGTATTGTTCTGAGATATACGACACAGACCAAATATTTTAAACATGAACTCCTTCCAATGCCGTCGTCCATACCATGGTGGATGGAAGTGGGAGATTGTGGTGACAGTTATCTCAATATAAGCTAATGCTCGTTTCACAATAATTCCCGCAAACGTGACGTCATTTTGACGGTATTGGATAGAGAAGGGCATATAACCCTCCGAAGCGCGCAGCACAAGCCACACGGTAAGTCGGCTATGTAACAAAAGGAAAGCAGCTCGCACGGAAATAATACGTTGTCGATGCGAGGCAGATCAGCCGGAAAATATGAGGGTGGGTGGTTGCAGAATTCCGCAACGGTTATTGTTTTCTGTGGTCCGGACCTTTCTGTCCGTGCATAGTCTGATCACGGTACTTGTCGGACGAGAGGTAGCCAAAATGCTACGGTAATAATAATAAAAGAAAGGCGGTAGCAGCGAAATGGTGATCAGCTGACTGCAGTAACTGTGGCAGTAAAACTGTAGGTGCCCTGGTTGCATAGGAAAGACATTTGGTATACCTGTTGTAATACATTCGTCAGTTTTTTTGTATCTCATGAGGTCAAAGCCGTCCATCGCTGCAGTAGTGGAAGATTTGCTAACAGTAGTGCAATTAAAAGACAGTGGTAGTAACAGATGCACAGTGGACTCCCACTAGAAATGTACTCTTACTCAGGAGGAGTGAGTTTCAGTCATATTGATTTACATTTTCATCTACATTGTATCGGAGGAAAACTAGGATTACTCCTTCTACAACACGACTGATTTCGTTCCTTAGACCTGTACGAATGTTACCGCAGCCACGGACAGAAAAGAAGTATGGACCACGGAAAAGTGGGGGAAAAAAGCTGGACCTCGAAATGCAGCGCCACAGAAGGCTGTTGAACATGATGTGAGTAGGTAAGTATGAAATGAAGAGACACTAGAAAGCATAAACAAAAGTGATGAAGCTATAGCCTAGTGACAAATGCGCGAAGGCATGCACTGTATTTTTGGGACACACACACACACACACACACACACACACACATTTGGGAAATTAGTTTGCCTAACTTATTATTATCATTTCTTATTGATTTACTTACCTTATTAACCCTTCTATCCCTATCAATTGAGACATGGAAAAATACAAAAGAAAAGAATAACATCTGCTAGGTTTCTTCGAGATTCGGACCAGGGTTCTCCCATTCCCAGCCAGTTGCCTTGGCCATTGCGCTATCGGCGCTGCCGGCGGAAAGCGTTTTGCATGTCGGTACAGAAGTGGCAGTTGTAAAAGTTTCTTACCCCATTTTCTGGAGAAGTATGCCTTTTTGGACCCCAAACCTGATGATGAAAAACGCTTTACTTACAATTATCTATCGATCCCGCCGATTTTGAGTTGATTGCTCGTCATAACCTTTAGGGATGATTTTCTCAAAAACGAGGGAGTGTTGACCCAAAATATCTTAGATTCCTTCGTTTTAGGCTCTGAGCACTATGGGACTTAACTTCTAAGGTCATCAGTCCCCTAGAACTTAGAACTACTTAAACCTAACTAACCTAAGGACATCACACACATCCATGCCCGAGGCAGGATTCGGACCTGCGATCGTAGCGGTCGCGCGGTTCCAGACTGTAGCGCCTTGAACCGCTTGGCCACCCCGGCCGGCTCCTTCGTTTTAGGTTGTACACAAGCGACCTGCCAAATTTGAGCCGAATCGGTTGGCCGTGTCTGAGGCCTTCCCCTTGTCAGTAGTGCACACTCGTACATCCACAAAATTTTATCCACGCACGTTGCTTTCATGAGGTGCTGAACAAAACAGCAGCGCACATTTACAGTTGCATGCACGAACTTTACGTCTGTGCTGCTCATCTTTAGATTATTTTGATAAAGCGACAGGGGCAGTACGCAGTCCCGCGTTGGCGATGCTCTTCGTCCCTGATGCAGCTAATTCCTTCTGGTGACCGGACAATTTTTAGTTGATGGAGAAGCTCAGATAACTTAATTCCTGCCTCGCGTCAACAGCGCTCGATTTTAGGACGACGAACTGAATATGAGGCCCAGACGAGTAATTAATGAAGCAACTGTTGCAGAACTTCCGTGTTTGACGGGAAACAGGTGGGTGTCAGAAGGGCCGACGACAGACGATGCGGAAAATTGGGCAATTTTCATCCTCTGGAAAGGGAGCCAAGAGGGGAAAGGAGGGGTAGATGAGGGGAAGGGAGGGCGAGAGGGGGGAGTCGATGTGAAGCTCTCGGCAGCCGGGCGTACTCCAAGGCCGAGCCGGCGGCTGCCGTCTGCGGCTATCCTCTTTAATTACAGGATGCAAATCGCCGAGTCCGGCGCTACAGGGCGGCTGTCACTGGACCCAGCAGCTGGACAAATGGAGCGTGGAGCGCGGCATTTGCATTTAGACTAATCGCTGCGGCAGCCAGCTTAGGGTAGCCAGCGATCTGGCCTTTCCGTTGTTCCTCTGCGCCAAGCACCTGCCGGGCAACATGATCCAGCATAGTCGAATGTTGGGAAAGTGGTGCCGCAGCCAGTTAAGCCCCCCCCCCTTATCCCCCCCCCCCCACCTACCCCTCGTGTCCGCTCCTCGCTCTTTCCCTCATACGACTAAGAACGACGTGGCATGGTGGCTAACAATCTATGTTCGAACTCGAAATGGGCTGGCAGCAAGTCGCCATACAACCATCGTGCTTCAGTTAGCCAATGTAGGGAAAAACCATTTAATTTCGTGGTATTACGGATTTCAGATGAAAAAGCAAAACAGATTCTCAGTGTGTAAATTACACTAAAGCGCCAAAGAAACTGGTATAGGCATGCGTATTCAAAACAGACATATGTAAACGGGCAGAATACGGCGCTGCGGTCGGCAACGCCTATATGAGTCTGGCGCAGTTGTTAGATCGGTTACTGCTGCTACAATAGCACGCTATCAGGATTTAAGTGAGTTCGAATCGGCCCACGAGCGATGGGTCCCAGCATTCCCGAGATAGCGATGAAGTCAGGATTTTCCCCAAGACCATTTCACGAGTGTACCGTGAATATCAGGAATCAGGTAAAACATCAAATCTCCCACATCACTGGGCCTGGAAAAAGATCCTGCAAGAACGGGACCGATGATGACTGGAGGGATTTGTTAAACGTGACAGAAGTGCAACCATTCCGCAGATTGCTGCAGATTTCAATGCTGCGCCATAGAAAAGTGTCAGGGTGCGAAACATTCAACGAAACACCATCGACATGGGCTTTCGGAGCAGAAGGCCGACTTGTGTATCCTTGATGACTGCACGACAGAAAGCTTTACGTCTCGCCTGGGCCCGTCAACGCCGACATTGGACTGTTGATGACTGGAAATATGTTGTCTGGTCGGACTAGTCTCGTTTGAAATTGTAACAAGCGGATGGACGTGTACGGATATGGAGACAACCTCATGAATCCATGGGCCTTGCATGTCAGCAGGTGGCTGTTCAAGTTGGTGTAGGCTCTGTAATGGTATAGGGCGCATGCAGTTGGAGTGATATTGGACCCGTGACACTCTACATACGAATCTAACAGGTGACACGTAGGTAAGCATCCTGCCTGATCTCCTGCATCCATTCATGTCCACTGTGCGTACCGACGGACTTGGGTAATTCCAGCAGGACAAGGCTACAACCCACACGTCCCTAACTGCTACAGAGTGACTCCAGGATCACTCGTCTGAGATTAATAACTTCCGCTGGCCACCAAACTCCCCAGATATGAACATTATTGAGCATATCTGGGATGCCTTGTAAGGTGCTGTTTAGAAGAGATCACCACCCCCTCGTACTCTTACCGATTTATGGACAGCCCTGCAGGTTTCATAGTGTCAATTCCCTCCAGCACTACTTCATACTTCAGTCATTGGTCGAATCCATTCCACGTCGTGCTGCGGCATTACCGTATGTTCGCGGAGTCCCTACAGGATGTTTCGCAGGTGTACCAGTTTCTTTGGCTCTTCACTGTATATATTTTACATGTAACCCATGATAAAGAACCTTTTGAGAAATGAAAAACTGTTGGAGTTATAAAATGTAGCGAACAAAGTGAGCATGCTACCTAATTTCGTTATAGCATACCTAATTCTGTAACACTAAGTACTTCGTGATAGCGTGCTAAATTCGGTGATAATTTTCTTTTGCATTGTTAAAGTTCACTTTACGCACTTTTCTTTCATTTTCAGCGTCGGTGTCACTATCATTAACATTTGCACAAATATTACAGGCAAGTACCGTAGCATCAGGTGAATCGATGGACTGACAACTTTCATGGTACCATCACAGACACAAGCGACACTGAACCCGAGCACTTTCATTATTTCCACGACTGTAGCTCTCTTAAGAAGTGGTGAATATGTTATCATTTCTTTGACTTCTGTATTCCCTTAAATCCTGATTTCACTGTGCTACAATGCTTAGAGGACTATCCAGCTAACGTTCAGTCCGAAAGCCATTTGGATTATGAAATTAAGAGCAAACGGTCTACCCATTTAGTCAATGGCCACTTCGTCACCGTCACTGTGGTCTACATAATCTTTTAAAGTACTCCATGGAATGGAGAAATGCTTAGCAGCTCTGTGAATCGACCACTTTTCTTCGAGAACCTTTTGAAGTGCTCCACGAAAGTCAGAAGTTGAGTAGGATTGTTTTCTCTTTCTCACATACACTATTTTTGGCTAGCCCTTCTCCGCACATTTGCTCAGAGGTGGAGTTATTGTTTCTGAAATGGACGCAAAACTTAAGAGTTGTTGTCTTTTCCTAAGCAGGTGATTCAGTAATAACGCATTTAACTGCAACTATGATGATTAAGATTGTGAATGTGCTCCACTGGAAATACAACTGAAATAAATGTCACACTTATTACCTGAACAACTTACTTTAATGAATTATATTAAAGGATCAGGGCAACAAACGATGTATTTCCCTCCACACAACAAACTACCTATTCCGCACACAGCGTTTATTCCCGCCCAGAATCTGTTTCCCGTGTGAAGACATTCCTGCTATCTGTTAAGGACGTCTCGATCTGTGTTCAGAAGACCTACCTTACTTAAAGATAAAGAATGTGCCTGCTATCACGAAATAAAGTAAGCCATGGAGCTCAGTAGGTTTACCTTATCTCCTGGAGAGAGCTGACACATCCTTGCATGAAAGTGTGGTCTATTTCGAATGCCCTTCTTGTCCAGCTGAGCTAGTCAGGCTGCTGGATACCACTAATGATCTCGACATCGATGGACTGTTAACTGCAAAACCGCAGTGATACGCGTTAACACCTCTATCTACCTACGACGCTCGTACAACGACTGCGTTTCGTAGTTGGACGATTTTGAAAATTGTTAGGGAATTCAATATTCCGAGATCCCCAATGCCAAGAGTGTGCCGAGAATACCAAATTTCAGACATTACCAAGGACAACACAGTGGCCGATGACCTTCACTTAACGACCGACAGCAGAGGCCTTTACGTAGAGTTCTCAGTGCTGACAGACAAGGAACACCGCTTGAAATAACCGCAGAAATTAATGTGGCACGTACGACGAGCGAGCGGCGAAACATGGTGTCAGTAGACTATGGCAGCAGGTGACCAACGCGAGTACCTTTTTTAAGAGGACGACATCGCCTGAAGCACCTCTCCTGGGCTCGCGATCATATCGATTGGATCCTAGACGACTGGAAAACCATGGCTGGTCAGATGAGTCCCGATATCGGTTGGTAAAGGCTGATGGTAAGGTTCGAGTGTGGCGAAGCCCCACGAAGCCATGGACCCAAGTTATCAACAAGGCACTGTGCAAGCTGGTGATGGCTCCATAATGGTTTGGGCTGTGTAGGCTATGTTTGCATGGAATGAACTAGGTCCTCTAGTCAAACTGAACCGATCATTAACTGGAAATGGTTATGTTCGACTGCTTGGAGATCATTTGCAGCCATTTATGAACTGCATGTTCCTCATTAACGATCGAATTTTTATGGATGACAATGCGCTATGTCAACGCACCACAGGTGTTCGCTATTGATTTGAAGAACATTCTGGATAATTCAAGTGAAAGCTTTGGCCACCCAAATCGCTCGTCATAAATCCCATCGAATATTTATGGGACATAATCAAGAGGTCAGTTGATGCACAAAATCCTGCACCGGCAACACTTTAATAATCATGGGCAGCTATAGAGGCAGCATGGCTGAGTATTTCTGCGTGGGACTGAACAGCAACTTAATGAGTCCATATCACGTCGAGTTGCAGCCCACCTCTGGTCAAAAGGAAATCTGACTGATGTTAAGAGGTGTCCCATGACTTCGATCACTTCAGCGTATACATTAAAAGCTATGTGTTTAAGTGTAGCAAAGCGATTAACTGAGGTATACTGTACTGAAGCACGCAAATAGAAACTTTATTTATAGCAAAGAAACGTACAATTCATTTTTTGTGCTCTGTAACTATCTGCGTACCACAGACGCGAGAATCATCATGCGGTATACAGCAGTCAAAATGGCTCAGATAGTGATACAGCCACGTTAAAAGCGAACAAAACTTCTAATGTAATTCTCACTCTTTAATACACCGATTGTGTAAAGTGTACAAAAATTCATAATCAGTGCGTAAGTAACTATCCGAATTTACTCCGAAAGGTGCAATTAAAGACCTTTGCCCCACTTACTAGATGTAACTATTTTGGTCTCTACTCTACGGTTTTAGGAAACAGCGGTCATGCGAGATACAGCTGGCCCTGTTTGTGCATGATACACAACAGGCTCTAGATACCGGATCCCAGGTTGATGGCATATTTCTCGACTTCCGAAACGCGTTCGACTCAGTTCCGCACTGTCGCTTGCTACAAAAAGTGCGCGCTCACGGTCTATCCGATGACATATGCGGTTGGATAGAAAGTTTTCTAACAGACAGAAAGCAGTATGTCGTCCTGAACGGGTTGACTTCAACAAAAACAAGCGTAACTTCAGGTGTGCCTCAGGGCAGCGTAATAAGTCCTCTGATTTTTACGATTTGTATAAACGATCAGGTTGATGGTACTGACAGCGGCCTGAGACTGTTTGCCGATGATGCTGTAGTCTACAGGAAAGTAGTATCACACGAAAGTTGTGCACAAATCAATGAGGATTTGCAGAAAATAAATGAGTGGTGTAATGACTGGCAGTTATCTCCCAATATTAGTAAGTGTAACTTACTGCGTATAACAAGGCGAAAATCCCCATTAATGTACGATTATAAAATAAATGCCCAGTCTTTGGAAGCGGTAACGTCTGTCATGAATCTGTGTGTGACTATTCGAAATGATATCAAATGGAATGATCAGATTACACAAGTAACGGGTAAGGCGAACTCTACATTGCGGTTTATAGAATCCTGAAACGATGCAGTCCTTCAACAAAGGAAATAGCTTACAATGCGTTAGTTCGTCCAACCTTGGAGTATTGTTCGTCTGTATGGGACCCTTACCAGTTGGGTCTGATTCAGGATATTGAGAAGGTCCAAAGAAGAGAGGCAAGATTCGTGACTGGTACATTTAGCCACCGCGAGAGCGTTACAAATCTCATAGAAAGTTTGAAGTGGGACACACTTGCAGATAGACGGCGCGCTAAATAGAAGGGGCTGCTCACTAAATTCCGAAATCCGATCTTCACCGAGGATGTAGAGCATATATTATTACCACCAACTTTCAAATCGCGCAATGATCATCATTCAAAGATAAGGGAAATAAGAGCTCGTACTGAGGCGTTCAGACAGTCGTTTTTCCCTCGCGCGATCCGCGAGCGGAACAGAGGGGGGAAATATGACTTTGGCGCGAATTGTGCCCTCCGCCACACACCGCTTAGTGGCTAGCGGAGTATATATGTAGATGTGGAATTTTATGTATGCGTTCAAGTTATGTGTAAAATGTTTATTGCTACCACAAGCAACGAAGAAAGTCTTGTCAGTCGACAGGATGCCGTAAGTATGTTGTGAGGGAGTACCGCCGGTTTCGTTTGCGTGATTCTTTTAATCACTTAATCCCGCCACTAACGAACGATATTTTATGTGAAATGAAGATTTCAAATTAACTGTCTGATTAATTATATAGGCCACGTTACTAAACAAGCTTTACACGAGTGTTTGTATCTCTTCTTTTTTGTCCTTTTTTTTTCATCGTCTCCACATAGCAACCGTGCTTCTTGGCTAAAGCTGTTTATGCCAAAGTGTGCTCTGTCAGTACAAACCGATTGTTAAAAATTATCACACATTAATTCCCACCAGTGCGGATTTAATGCAGACTGCACCTGTCGCGAGGTGTGCTAATAAAACATTCCTGTACATAAGATTATCGGCAATATTTAGTTCCGGTTGTTGACACGACGCTAATATTTTGCGCATTAATGGTAACTAAATATTCATTCAGCTAAACAGGCATCCCACAAGCGTCGAAACGGGGTGCGTGCTTGTAACGGTTCTGCCAAAGGAAGAAAAAAATGCGTACAAAACCGGTTTCTCCATATTTCCGCTTTCAAATTAATGACGTAGCATCGAACGATCTAGCAGAACGAGATCATAAAACAAAGTTTGCATCATCACAAGGAAGCTGAGAGTGCATGAAAGAGGTGAACTCGAATGTACGGGAAAGGATTGTCTGACGGTGATGCACCTTTCCCTTTATCTTCGCTAATACTGAAACTTAGAAACGGAATTTAGTACGTGAAACCAATCCACAAAATAAAGTTTTGAAGTATAAAAAATAGTTCTACTTTCCTGTTTATTGCACTACCCAAATATTCCAAAGTAGCGTCATGAAGAGTATTTTACTGTAAATACGGAATTTTCCTCTCCTTTTACCATTTTCGTCCAAGGTCAGAAATAAACGTGTTCACTAATTTCACTTCTTAACCTTCGCGTGATCAGAGATGGTACATGTCGCACAGACCGTAGGCTCTCTACTTTCATACGAAAAGAAGGGAATAAGTGCAGTTACAAAATGAAACTACTATTTTACACTCTACCGCACTTTTATACGTCAGTCAAACAGCTACGACTATTTACGAAAAAAATGTCAAAGAAAATTTCCAACCGATAATAATTCTTATTAGAGGATGTACCGAGACATTCGGCCACTTCAGCGAAACGGTTCATACGATGTACATGTTTCGACAGGTGATTAGCAGTATGGCTTATTTCGACGGTTACGTTCGGAAAATGACTTTCTGTTTTTGCATCGCAGGCTTCTCAGTCTTTTCATTCTACCGTCCTTATTCACGGAATAATTTTTGTACACTAGAGCCGAATTTCATAGCAGCTGAACTACCGAGTAACATACGAGGATTGGAACTTCAATAGTGGAAATTAGAAATTTGTGGTAAGATCATCTGGGACCAAACTGCTGAGGTCATCGGTACCTAAGCTTACACACTACTTAATCTAACTTAAACTAACTTACACTAAGGACAACACACACACCCATGCCCGAGGGAGAAGTCGAACCTCCGACGGAGGAAGTCGCGCGATTTGCGACAAGGCGCCTCAGACCGTGCGGCTACCCAACCCGACCTTCAGTAGTGGCAACTATTTATTTACAGCTCATGCAAAATAGGTACGTGTTTCAAAGTTTTACTGACCTTCAAAGTAGTCACCAGCGTTGTGTATAACTCGCTGCCAGCGATGTGGAAGTCGTAGGATACAATTAGCAGTGCCAGTCGTGTTGCCAGTTCGAGCGGCGCGGTCTATTGCCCCACGAATTTGTAGCAGTTCTGAAGCGAATGGCGTGAAGTGTTTCCTTCAGTTTAGAAATCGAGTTGAACTCACGAGAGCTTAAGTAAGGGGAGTACAGTAGGTGGTATAGCACTTAGCAGCCCCATCAGTCAAACAAATCAGTAACAGCTTGAGCAATGTCCTGCAAATAGATGGTCAGGTCCTGCAGAAAGTGTCATCACTTCTGTCTCTAAGCTGGTCGTAGGTTGTGTTCCAAAAATGAACAGCATAGAGACAGAAGTGATGACACTTTCTGCAGGACCTTACCATCATTTTGCAGTACAATGCTCAAGCACGTGCAGTGCAAGCTGTTACTGATTTGTTTGAGTGATGGGGCTGCTAAGTGCTATACCACCTACTGCACTCCCCTGACTTAAGCCCTCGTGAGTTCAGCTCGATTTCTAAATTGAAGGAAACACTTCACTGCATTCGCTTCAGAACTGCTACAAATTCGTCGGGCAATAGACCGCGCCGCTCGAACTGTCAATTCAACTGGCACTGCTAAGAGTATCATACGATAGTGTTCGCGGTCAGTGCGCTGATAGAACAGTCGTTGGTAAGACGTGGTTCAAAAATGGTTCAAATGGCTCTGAGCACTATGGGACTTAACTGCTGAGGTCATCAGTCCCCTAGTACTACTTAAACCTAACTAACCTAAGGACATCACACACATCCATGCCCGAGGCAGGATTAGAACCTGCGACCGTAGCGGTCGCGCGGTTCCACATTGAAGCGCCTAGAAGCGCTCGGCCACCCCGGCCGGCAAGGCGTGGGTATTTCTCGAGATATGTGCGGTAAAAATACCGTAGTGGAAAACGCCTCCCTGGTATCGTTTGTCATTAGACTTCGACGAATGTCTTCTTCAAATCTCTAGCAATTAGTGAACGCATCCGTTACGAAATGGGCTACTCTTTCGTATCGCCTCTGTCTCTTCGAATAATCCTATCTGGAAATGATTCGAGACCGCTCAGCAGTGTCAGGAATCGGTCGAACAAGTTTTTCGTAACTTACCTTCTTAGTGGATGAATTACGTTTCCTTGGGGCTCTTTTAGCGAAACTGAATCTGGTATTCCTCGAGAAGATACTTACGAGTACTTGTGCTTTGTAAACATTGCATGTGTTATCACGAACAATAAGAAAAGTGCAAGACAAAGGTTCAAATGGCTCTGAGCACTATGCGACTTAACTTCTGAGGTCATCAGTCGCCTAGAACTTAGAACTAATTAAACCGAACTAACCTAAGGACATCACACACATCCATGCCCGAGGCAGGATTCGAACCTGCGACCGTAGCGGTCGCTCGGCTCCAGACTGTAGCGCCTAGCACCGCACGGCCACTCCGGCCGGCAAGACAAAGGTGCAAAGGACTATAGATATTTCAAAACAGTCATTGCCCAGGAGCAATCCACCTGAGCTGAACACCGAATCTGTCACACCATGCTGGAGCAAAACAGATGAAAAACATTTTTTTTTTTTTTTTTTTTGCGTGTGATGTAAACACAGGTTAACAATTTTCGGATTTTTTCCTATGCTTCCTTTGCTTCTTACCGAACTTAATGATTCTAGTTCTACAAGAAGCACACTATAGGTTTTCATGACTTAGTTTTCATGACTTGTTTGGCAGACTTAGTTTGTGAGTAGCAAAATATGTGTGACATTAATGACTGTATCTTTTTTTACATCGCCAAGGGACCGTAGACCTCGACATGCGAGTTTTGAATATAGTTGTCTTCCAGCAACCGTACATAAGTTTCGATGGAGAAATAACGGAGCCTACTGGTTGTAAGTAATTGTTTAATACATTTACCTAGGTTTCGACGCACCTACGGATGTTTTCATCGGAAAGAAAATTTAAAAGCCGTAAGTTTAAATTGCGAGATGGCAGTAGTCAAAGCTTAGAGCAGACATGCTCAACTCAAAAATTAAAAATGTTCCAGTTTTGCACGTGCTAAAGGGTGGAACATTCTTAATTTTTCGAGATTAGCATACCTGCTCTAAACGTTGACTACAGCCTTCTCGCAATGTAACCTTACGGCTTTTAAATTTTCATTCCGATGAAAACATCCTTAGAGGTGTCGAAACCTATGTAAATGTATTAAACAATTACTTGCAACCAGTAGGCTGTGTTATTTCCCCATTGGAACACAATCTGTGACACAAATTTCATCTTAATACGTCTTCCCGTTCCTGAGAAAAAGGGTTTTGAACAATCGGACAGACAGACAGATAGACAGAGACAGAACAAAGTGTTCCTGTAAGGGTTCCGTTTGAATAACTGCGTAATGTTTTTATTTATATTTTAGCTGACGGAAACAGTCTACCAAACATTTGTGAGTGTAAAATTGCCTACTGGTGTTCCTCAGAGGACGCAGTGCGATGTGAACACACTAACGCCGAGGATTTATGGGTAAGAGGCGAAGTGTTGGAACGTGTTATTTCCACTTGCTGCGGAAGCGTTCCCTGGCTGGGACACAACAGTACTTTCTTTCCCCCTCGCGTCTCGACACAGCCGCTGCAGCGTGCATAACGCATCTACCTCTGGCGGCTGTGGTCGCGACCTCCCCTTCAAAGCTCGGCGCGCCGCTGCCTGCAGAATGCCAGCAATGCGACACACACACACACACACACACACACACACACACACACACACACACACACACGGGGTGTCAGAGGAGAAAGACTTGCCTCCAGTGTCTCGCACGGTGGTCTATCGTCACTCCGCCAACGCGCATGTGACTCTTAGGCTGTACACCACCAACTCATTCGTCTTCCTACTCTGCTACTGGTGTAGTGGGCAGCGTGGGTAATCTGCTGTCCATACTGTAGTAACTTTTTTTTTTTTTGAGTCAACAGTCTTCTGACTGGTTTGATGTGGCCCGCCCGCCACGAATTTCTCTCGTGTGCCAACCTCTTCATCTCCGAGTAGCACTTGCAATCTACGTCCTCAATTATCTGTTGGATGTATTCCAATCTCTGTCTTCCTCTACAGACAGTTGTTTACCTTCGACAGTTCCCTCTAGTACTATGGAAGTCAGTCCCTGATGTCCTACCATCCTGTCCCTTCTTGTCACTGTTTTCGTCATATTCCTTTCCTCCCCGATTCTGCGCAGAACCTTCTCATTCCGTACCTTATCAGTCCACCTAATTTTCAACATCCGCCTGTACCACTACATCTCAAATGCTTCGATTCTCTTCTGTTCCGGTTTTCCCACAGTCCGTGTTTCACTACCATACAATGCTGTGCTCCAAAAGTACTTTATCAGAAATTTGTTCCTCAAATTAAGACCTATGTTTGATACTTCTCTTGGCCAGGAATTCCCTTTTTGCAAGTGCCAGTCTGCTTTTGATGTCCTTGCTCCGTCCTCATTGGTTATTTTGTGGCCTAGGTAGCAGAATTCCTTAACTTCATCTACTTCGTGACCGTCGATCTTGATCTTAAGCTTCTCGCTGTTCTCATTTCTGCTACTTCTCATTACTTTCGTCTTTCTTCGATTTACTCTCAATCCATCTTCTGTGCTTATTAGACTGTTCATTCCATTCAGCAGATCATGTAAGTCTTCTTCAGTTTCACTCAGGATAGCAATGTCACCAGCGAACCGTATCATTGATATTCTTTCACCCTGAATTTTAATTCCACTCCTGAACAATTCTTTTATTTCCATCATTGCTTCTTCTATGTGCAGATTCAGCAGTAGGGGCGAAAGACTACACCCCTGTCTTACACCCTTTTTAATCAGAGAATTTCGTTCTTGGTCGTCCACTCTCATTATTCTCTCTTGGTTCTTGTATATATTGTATATTACCCGTCTCTCCCTATAGCTTACCCCTATTTTTCTCAGAATTTCGAACATTTTTCACCATTTCACTTTGTCGAACGCTTTTTCCAGGTCGACAAATTCTATGAACGTGTCTTGATTTTTCCTTAGTCTTGCTTCAATTATCAACCGCAACGTCAGAATTGCCTCTCTAGTGCCTTTATCTTTCCTAAAGCCAAACTGATCGATATCTAGCACATCCTCAATTTTCTTTTCCATTCTTCCGTATATTATTCCTGACAGCAACTTGGATGCATTAACTGTTAAACTGATTGTGCAATAATTCTCGCACTTGTCAGCTCTTGCAATCTTCGGAATGGTGTGGATGATATTTTTCCGAAAGTCTGGCGGTATGTTGCCAGACTCATACATCCCACATAACGTGAACAGTCATTTCGTTGCCACTTCCTTGATGATTATAGAAATTGTGATGAAATGTTATCGATTCCTTCTGCCTTATTTGATCTTAAGTCCTCCAATTGCAATTCTGATTCTAATACTGGATCCCCTATCTCTTATAAATCTACTCCTGTTTCTTCTTCCATCACATCAGACAAATTTCCCTCTCATAGAGGCCTCCAATGTACCCTTTCCACTCTCTCTTCTGCTTTTAACAGTAGAATTCCCGTTGCAATCTTAATGTTACCACCCTTACGTTAATTTCACCGAAGTTTGTTCTGATTTTCCTGTGGGCTGAGTCAGTCTTTCCATTCTTGGTTAATAAAGCAAATTTCCCGACCGTACAGCCAAATATCGAGGTGTGGTTCCCGGACTCGCTTTAAGGTGCCCTCACGACAGAGCCGATGTCCACAACAGCTACGTGTTACCTGTCGTTTTGGAAGAAAGAGTGGGTAAGGTGCTGGAAGAAGTAAGTGGTAATGGTGAGTTTACACTAGGACCATGTTGCCTACAAATAACTCGAGATGCAGCAGAAATTAACAGACGTCAGAGGGAGCTGGTGTTGTGATGCCAGCCAGACTGACGTGCAACGTCGAGCTAACAACAGATTTGATTCGGCGGAGCCTGTTTGTTGTAATTCCTGCTCTGGTCCTAACCTATTAAAGAAGGCGAGGCAGCTGAGACAAGCGACCGCAAATATATCACTAGCAGTCAAATGGTTCAAATGGCTCTGAGCACCATGGGACTCAACTGCTGAGGTCATTAGTCCCCTAGAACTTAGAACTAGTTAAACCTAACTAACCTAAGGACATCACAAACATCCATGCCCGAGGCAGGATTCGAACCTGCGACCGTAGCGGTCTTGCGGTTCCAGACTGCAGCGCCTTTAACCGCACGGCCACTTCGGCCGGCACTAGCAGTCAAATACACTATCTGACAAAAAGAGTGAAGCACCTTGACGGAGGGAAGGAACTGAATTAAACTTCACGTGTTACGATACTGAAGCAGCGATTCGAAAATCGAATCAAATTGACAAAGAACTTGGAGTATGAATTCACTTATCAGTATGACACTGCACCCTCTCTGCCTTGGTTGACCGCACTGATCGGTTAGGGATGGTATTATAAAGCCGTTGTATCCTTTTCTGAGGTAAGCTGGCCCACGACAGTTATAATTATACCTAGATATCCATACCTCGAATGAAATATCAGACGTGTACTGATATCATAGTGTACTTACTGTACCGAGCAGACATACGTTTATATATGTACTTTCAGTTTTTTTGTATAAATTTTAATTGTTAATTAATCAAATATTCCTTTTAAACAATGCTGAGGATTGCTCTGGATTGCTTAGAACATATACATAGGGGTAGCCATATTGGCATAAGAGAGTCAGTCTGGTTTTGGATTTCAGACAGAAAGCATGTAGCTCGTTGTTCATGATTTATTTCATTATTGTAAGTATATTACAACTTATTTCAGATTTGTCAATACGCTTTTAATTAATTTGAGATTGCAATAAATCTTCAGTGGAAACAAAACACAGGATTAATTATTTAAAAAATAACTTTGTAGTTTTTTTTACAGTAACTGTCTCCAGGACTTATGCTGTGACACATTTCCAGATACGATGAGTAAAAACAATCCCTAAGAATGTTACAAATGCTTGCATCTCACTGGCAGTGGCGCAATCGTTCTCTAACTTGTGTGACTTGAAAGAAAGCGCTACTTCACCTCAAACTAAAGTCTACGGCTGCACAGTAGAACTTCACGACAGTGGTAGTGGATGAAGTATTTATGGGGATCAACCAGTGAAACTACAGCTGCCTACGCGGCATACTTCCCGCCTCTTGCGTTCTCTGCAGCTCATTCGCTTGCGTCCTCTGCGGAAATGCCACCATTAGCGCAGCTAAAACGTCGCCGAACCGGAAATGCCAGAGGGGCGGGTAAATTACAGCCGGACGCTCGGGCGGGAACCACTCTGCGGACGTGACGAGATTCGATGCGTGGACTTGTGTCGCCACTGTGTCACGGCTTTCCCAGCTAGCCTCCTCTATTCTCCAACATTCTTACTGTCGTGCAATGCTTAGTGCTCTGTTGTTCTCGTATAAGGCATTTATTTATTTATTGCCAAATTATAGACCTGTTACCTGATGTTTGAAACAGGTCGTACATCTCACAATTTTCGTTTTTCATCTATTTACAGTTTTCTTTTCTTTCGTTTTATCTACAACATTCACAAGGAATGATACTTTTCAAAATGACAATAATTTAAGGTTGAAATGTAAATAAAATTTTGTTGTTTTTTTAAGAAGAATATAAACAATGATAGGATAGAGGAGAGATTTGTTAGTACCATCACCGAATGTGACTGACGGTGAATACCTCGGAATGGTTTCTTCGAGCCGTTGACCGCCAGTCACACACACACACACACACACACACACACACACACACACACACACACACCTGGTTATTAGTAGAGAAATAATATTGCTTATCCTATTTATTACTGATCGTATGTATTAACTACTTTAGGTGCCCATCCATGTACAGCATTTGGTGATTTCTTGGCTAGATCGCCAGCACCTTATGCTTATTTACTGTCACATCTCAGCTTCCTCCTCCTGTTCCTCCTCATTGTCACTATTTTCGCTGTCACTGTGGGTATCGCTGTCCACCCTCTGGAGATTGTTGTTACGCTGCACATAGGCATGTCTCTAGTGACGTGTCCGCATGTACTCTTCATGTGTTGCTTTTGAAATACTGTTTGTCAGTGCGTTTAATTGTGCCCATTGTTCCTCGCCGCGCGGGATTAGCAGAGCGGTCTGAGGCGCTGCAGTCATGGACTGTGCGGCTGGTCCCGGTGGAGGTTCGAGTCCTCCCTTGGCCATGGTTGTGTGTGTTTGTCCTTAGGATAATTTAGGTTAAGTAGTGTGTAAGCTTGGGGACTGATGACCTTAGTAGTTAAGTCCCATAAGATTTCACACACATTTGAACACTGTTCTTCGTCTCTTATTGGTGTGTATGTATCTATGTCTGTATTTGTGTAGTCTAAGTGTAGTGTATGTCTATTGTTCGCGTACTGCCCGCAGTAAAAGATAGTGTGTTCGGCGAACCTTCTTCCCCGCATGTGCATGTAGGTGTCTGCCTCAGACTCACGCGGTTTAAGTGCGTTGGGTAAGGTCCGTGTCCGGTTAAGAAATGTACCATACCGCGGCTGGCATCGATATGTCTCATTCTCAGCCGCTCCCTTATGTCAGGGAGGAAGCCGTGCAGTCTACGCCCCATATCACTTACATCCCACTCACCTTGCCATGTATCCAAACCCCAACTTTTAAGGTGACGTATCGTCTCTATTGGCAGACCGGTTATTGTGTGTACCTTATCTAGTCTCCCCACCCTTAACCAGTACCTTGCAGCTCTGTATTTGATCGTGATATCTATGGGGCCTATTTCGAGCACCACACACAGTGCATCCGCTGAGGTGGTACCGAAGGCTCCAGATAGCCTGGGTAGGACACTTCTCTGCCCTCGTCTGACCGATGCTTTGTTGATGACCACGTTCAGTCTATGTGCCCACGTGCTAGCTGCGAAGCTGAGTACTGATTCGAAGAGCGCACAGTGGTATGTCCGTATGACTGGTAGAGGTAGTCTGTACTGTTTTGAATTTAGCCTCACCAGTTTGTGTAGTATTTTTTCTGCTTTGTCTGTTGTTAGCCTTATGTGTTCATGGAAATTCAATTTTTCATCTATGTGTACCGCAAGATAGCACGTAGCGTGTGCTCGTTTGATGTTTGTGTCCCCAATTTTAACCGAAGGATTCCTTTGGAGTGATCCTTCCAGTAAAGTTTATGTTGTTTTGTTTTCGGCTATCCTGAGTTTGTTGTTGTGACACGACTGAGTAACTGTTTGCAGTATTCCACTGGCTTTCTCTTCTAACTGGGCTCTGTTGTTTGCATTTACTACAACTAATAGGTCATCTGCGTAGGCGACAATTCCGTCTGACCTGTCATCCCCATCCAGAAGTTCTAGGAGGGGTTCGATAGTTATGTCCCAGGAGATAAGGCATCACAAAGCCACTACACCCGTACTGCAACTATGACGCCCTCAGAGAGAAATAAATGTGGAGTCGTCTTTTCAGCGCCAACGGCCTTGCCGCAGTGGTAACACCGGTTCCCGTCAGATAACCGAAGTTGAGCGCTGTCGGGCTTGGCTAGTATTTGGATGCCTCATGGTCCTGGTCTGCCGTGTGCTGTTGGCAAGCTGAGTGCACTCAGCCCTTGTGAGAGCAATTGAGGGGCTACTTCTTGAGAAGTAGCGGCAATGGTCACGAAAAAACGGATGGAAGAGCGGTTTGCTGACCACACGTCCCTCCGTATCCGCATCCTGTGATGCCTCGTGGTGAGGATGACACGGCGGACGGTCGGTACCGATGAGCCTTCAAGACCTGTTTGGACGGTGTTTTTTTGTGTTTGGTTTTTTCAGCGTTGCTGTTACATCTAAGATTCGAACTGGTAGTTGATTTTGAGTGGACCTATACCACTAATAATTAAAATTTGCAAACGCCGCAAAATGGCTGTTCTTAGCCATGCTACTGTTGAAAGTATAGTCTCATTCTGTACACTGTTTGATCAGAAATTTCAGGACGCTCCTAAGTAATGCGGGCCCGACGGTATAAAGACGTCGTGGAGTACAGCCAGTATAGAAGAAGGAACAGCAGAATTTGTCGCTCAGGAGAGGTCAGCGCTTCGAACATTGAGTAGTTACTAGTTGTCACCTGAATAACATGTCCATAAGGGACGTTTCAATTCTCCTAAAGCCACCCAAGTCAACTGTTGGTGACGTAATTTTCAAGTGAGACATAACCACAGATAAATGAGGACGGGGCAGACACCATGTACCGACGCACACGCACTGCCGAGCATTGCGGAAGATGGTTGCAAAAATTCGCACGAAGTCAGCGGAGGGAATCACTAGTGAGTTGCACAGTGATACCAGCAATCCAGATATCACAATCACAGTTACATCTACATCTACATACATACTCCGCAATCCACCATACGGTGCGTGGCGGAGGGTACTTCGTACCACAACTAGCATCTTCTCGCCCTGTTCCACTCCCAAACAGAACGAGGGAAAAATGACTGCCTATATGCCTCTGTACGAGCCCTAATATATCTCTTATCTTATCTTTGTGGTCTTTCCGCGAAATGTAAGTTGGAGGCAGTAAAATTGTACTGCAGTCAGCCTCAAATGCTGGTTCTCTAAATTTCCTCAGTAGCGATTCACGAAAAGAACGCCTCCTCTCCTCCAGAGACTCCCACCCGAGTCCCTGAAGCATTTCCGTAACACTTGCGTGATGATCAAACCTACCAGTAACAAATATAGCAGCTCGCCTCTGAATTACTTCTATGTCGTCCCTCAATCAGACCAGATAATAGGGATCCCAAACGCTCGAGCAGTACTCAAGATTAGGTCGTATTAGTGTTTTATAAGCGGTCTCCTTTACAGATGAACCACATCTTCCCAAAATTCTACCAATGAACCGAAGACGACTATCCGCCTTCCCCACAACTGCCATTACATGCTTGTCCCACTTCATATCGCTCTGCAATGTTGCGCCGAAATATTTAATCGACGTGACTGTGTCAAGCGCTACACTACTAATGGAGTATTCAAACATTACAGGATTCTTTTTCCTATTCATCTGCATTAATTTACATTAATCTATATTTAGAGTTAGCTGCCATTCTTTACACCAATTACAAATCCTATCCAAGTCATCTTGTATCCTCCTACAGTCACTCAACGACGACACCTTCCCGTACACCACAGCATCATCAGCAAACAGCCGCACATTGCTATCCACCCTATCCAAAAGATCATTTATGTTGATAGAAAACAACAGCGGACCTACCACACTTCCCTCGGGCACTCCAGATGATACCCTCACCTCCGATGAACACTCACCATCGAGGAGATGAAAAAACATGATACAACCGTCGAGTAGCTGCTCATAGTCGACACATTTTCGGAATCAGTCCACAGTTACGCTTGAGGCTCTGTAAAGGGCGACGCCTATGTACAGTGGATGAACAAGTGAGTGACTTGGACTGATGACCCACGCTATATCCTGCGGTAATCTGATGGAAGATTCTGCGTTTGACGAATGCATGGAGAGCGTTGCCTGTCATGTGTAGTGCCAAAACTGAGTTACGGAGGAAAATGTGTGCATTCCTAAGGGACCAAACTGCTGAAGTCATCGGTCCCTTCACTTACACACTACTTAAACTAACTTATGCGAAGAACGACACACACACCCATCCCCGAGGGAGGACTCGAACCTCCGGCGGGAGGGGCCGCGCAGTCCGTGATATGGCGCCTCAAACGGCGCGGCCAGTTACAGAGGAGATGCTGTTCGGGTGGAGTGGTGTTTTTCGTGGTTTGTGATAAGGTCACTTTACTGCACTAAAGAAAACACTAAATGCGGTAAAATATGAATAAATTTTACAGCGTTTTGTATTGTGTACAAGAGAGGAATAGTTCGGAGACGGATTTTTGTATCAGTATTATAATGCACCCTGTCCCAAAGCACTGTCTCTTAGGGAATGGTTTCTATAGGCTATAGTAACACTCCTGAAATGGAATAGCCTGCCCAGAATTCCGACCTGCACCCAATGAAACGCCTTTGGGATGAGTTATAACGTCGTCTTAGCTCCAGACCCCTGTGCCCAAGATCAGTCATTACCTTTCCTGGTTTCCACTCTTGAGGAAGAATGGGCTATCATTTTCCACAGACACTAACACACTTCACTAAAAACGTCTTCAGCAGAGTTGAGAAAATTCTCCATTCATACCTAAGTCTCCCACACGTTCCACTTAGCATAAATTTTATCATTTTATAACTACTAACTTCTGATCTGTTGCACTCGCACTCAATGAAAATATACAAGAGATCAAGATCGTATTATTAATTAAAAAAACAAATTTTTCTCCATCTTCTTCGAATAGCGATTCTATAACCTTGTCAATACTTCTTCACGAGAGCAGTTTCATTAGAGACACTGGATCTTTCTTTCATCAAGCAGTGATAAAAAGACTTCGAGTCAGTCATGTAAATCCGGAGAATGAATAACATGCGATTTCCGGTTCATATAACTGAGCGTCTCCGTAACAATACTGTGTGGACTACACTAACCTACCATGATTCTAGCTGCTTCTCTGAATCGCACCGAATACTGCTGGCATTTATGCTTGATAAAAATCAACAGTGTAACTGTACTCTAGAATCTTGTAGGCGGTTGCCTCTGTAGACTTACTTCTCTATCCGAGAACTCTCCACAAAAATCCTTCATTCGCCTTTTGCACTACTAATTCCATGTGTTCGTTCCAGTTCATAACGGTTTATAGCATTTAAACTGATGCGATAGGCAGCACAGAAGATTAGCGCTAATCTTGTATTCGAATAGTATCACATTCTCTGTCTTTGTTATGATTGTTTCATTGAGGAGAGTAGCTGTTCAGTACTTCAAGTTGAAATACTGTTCAAATCGTTCTACATTGACTTGGAATCATGCACCGACAATACTTCTATCTAGGCAACTTAATCGTCAGTGAACAATCTGGGACTGCTGCTGATCCTATCTGACAAATGGTTCATGTGTATCGAGGACATGAACCTTTCTGTCAAGCTTCCTTTCGATACACATAATCCTAGCGTCGTTTCTGGTGAAGATACGTCGTCAAATATAACGTTATAGGTTCCACTAGTGCGAAAAAGCTGGAGTCAACATTTTCTTGTGACGACTGTATATTGTTCGAACTTCACGTCCAAATGAATAAAGAGGTATTATAAATCAGTGTAACTACAAGAGCAAATCGTGACATATTTTGTTGATGAGACCCACCACGAATTCCTCTCTTGCGCCAACCTGTTCATCTCAGAAAAGCACTTGCAACCTACGTCATCAGTTTTTTATTGGTTGTATTGTAATCTCTATCTTGGTCTACAGTTCTTATCCACTACTCCTCCCTCTAGTACTATGGAGGTTGTTCCCTGACGTTTTAAGACATGTCTTCTCATCCTGTCTCGTCTTCTTCTCAGTGTTTCCCATATGTTTCTATTCTCGCTGATTCTGCGGAAAATCTCATTTCTTATCTTATCACTCCACCTGATTTTCAATATTGTTCTGCAGCACCACATCACAAACGTTTCGATTCTCTTCCTTTTCCAGTCTTCTCGCAATCTATGATTCATTACCATACAATGCTGTGCTCCAGAGGTATATTCTCAGAAATATCTTCCTCAAACTAAACATTATTTTTGGTATTAGTAGACTTCTTTCAGTCAGGAATGACGTATTTGCCTTAACTAGTTTACTTTCTGTGTCCTCCTTGCTTCGTCATATGTTATTTTGCTTTCAAGTTAGCAGAACCCCATACTTTCGTCTACTTCGTTGTCACCGATTCTGGTGTTACATTCATCACTAAATTTATCGCTGCTACTCCTCATTAATTTCGTCTGCAGTCGATATTCTGTACTCTTTAGATTGTTCATTCCATGGAACAGGTCTTTTAAGTCTTCCTCATTTTCGCTAAAGACAGCAATATCATAAGCGAATGTTATCACTGATATCCTTTCACATGACTTTCAGTCCCACTCTTGAACCGTTCTTTTATTTTCGTCACTGGTTCTTCACTGAACAGTAATGACGAAAAATTGCATTGCTGGCTTACGCCCTTTATAACCCGAGCCCTTTTTTCTTGGCCTTCCACTCTTATTGTCTCCATGTGGTTCTTGTACGCTGTGTTAGCGAAACGTGTGCTGCCCTACTAGTAAGTGTTCGTTGTCCACAACAGACCAGTTATCTCATTTGTGCTCGATCTCGTACTGAAGTTAAGACACATGTTTCTCAGAAGGTAAAGAACAAATTTGCTCCTTTCTTCACCCTTTAGACGAGCAGCGGCGTTTCGCAGAGAGATTACATCGCGTGCAGCGGATTCCGTGAAACAGTTAGGGCGGCCTCTGGATGCAGTAGATGGCGCATGCGCAGAACCTTTGTGCCGAGACAACTTTTCACCTGGTAGAAAGTCCATCATTAGGGGGGCGACCGACCGCTAGCCTGTCGTTACGTTAACGTGCTTGTCGTCCGCTCTGCGCGATAATCTTCCTCAGAACCTACTTTCTACGCCGCTAATTACGGTTTGGTGCTTCCGTCCACTTGTCCACGGTCAGTGTAATGGTGGTAGTTTTGAAGGATGTCTCTTCTTGTTTCGCACGTCGTAGAGGTACATTGAGTCCCCAGGCCGGCCGGTGTGGCCGTGCGGTTCTAGGCGCTTCAGTTTGGAACCGCGAGACCGCTACGGTCGCAGGTTCGAATCCTGCCTCGGGCATGGATGTGTGTGATGTCCTTAGGTTAGTTAGGTTTAAGTAGTTCTAAGTTCTAGGGGACTGATGACCACAGATGTTAAGTCCTATAGTGCTCAGAGCCATTTGAGTCCCCAGCTGGCGCACCGAGTGAGATGGCGTAGAGCTAAGACACTGGACTCGTGTATTAAAAAATACGACCCACGTTCCAATCTCCGCATCAGGTAGGTGAGAGAGTGCAGATCATAGGGAGCAAGTTGAATCATGCTATAGTAATAATTTCATGTGGGTAAGGACTTTCAACTGGACACCTCTTCGACGACTTGCGTGTCCCTAACCTACCCCAATAGCCCTACCGAGATCTGTGGAGTGCGAACCACGTGTCATTCCTGGTGAGTCCTCAGATCACTGAAAGGTCAAGACAAACAGGAATATTTCCTTGGTTCGATCGCGTTTCGATCCTGCGATCTCTCTGTTTCTACACTCCTGGAAATTGAAATAAGAACACCGTGAATTCATTGTCCCAGGAACGGGAAACTTTATTGACACATTCCTGGGGTCAGATACATCACATGATCACACTGACAGAACCACAGGCACATAGACACAGGCAACAGAGCATGCACAATGTCGGCACTAGTACAGTGTATATCCACCTTTCGCAGCAATGCAGGCTGCTATTCTCCCATGGAGACGATCGTAGAGATGCTGGATGTAGTCCTGTGGAACGGCTTGCCATGCCATTTCCACCTGGCGCCTCGGTTGGACCAGCGTTCGTGCTGGAAGTGCAGACCGCGTGAGACGACGCTTCATCCAGTCCCAAACATGCTCAATGGGGGACAGATCCGGAGATCTTGCTGGCCAGGGTAGTTGACTTACACCTTCTAGAGCACGTTGGGTGGCACGGGATACATGCGGACGTGCATTGTCCTGTTGGAACAGCAAGTTCCCTTGCCGGTCTAGGAATGGTAGAACGATGGGTTCGATGACGGTTTGGATGTACCGTGCACTATTCAGTGTCCCCTCGACGATCACCAGTGGTGTACGGCCAGTGTAGGAGATCGCTCCCCACACCATGATGCCGGGTCTTGGCCCTGTGTGCCTCGGTCGTATGCAGTCCTGATTGTGGCGCTCACCTACACGGCGCCAAACACGCATACGACCATCATTGGCACCAAGGCAGAAGCGACTCTCATCGCTGAAGACGACACGTCTCCATTCGTCCCTCCATTCACGCCTGTCGCGACACCACTGGAGGCGGGCTGCACGATGTTGGGGCGTGAGCGGAAGACGGCCTAACGGTGTGCGGGACCGTAGCCCAGCTTCATGGAGACGGTTGCGAATGGTCCTCGCCGATACCCCAGGAGCAACAGTGTCCCTAATTTGCTGGGAAGTGGCGGTGCGGTCCCCTACGGCACTGCGTAGGATCCTACGGTCTTGGCGTGCATCCGTGCGTCGCTGCGGTCCGGTCCCAGGTCGACGGGCACGTGCACCTTCCGCCGACCACTGGCGACAACATCGATGTACTGTGGAGACCTCACGCCCCACGTGTTGAGCAATTCGGCGGTACGTCCACCCGGCCTCCCGCATGCCCACTATACGCCCTCGCTCAAAGTCCATCAACTGCACATACGGTTCACGTCCACGCTGTCGCGGCATGCTACCAGTGTTAAAGACTGCAATGGAGCTCCGTATGCCACGGAAAACTGGCTGACACTGACGGCGGCGGTGCACAAATGCTGCGCAGCTAGCGCCATTCGACGGCCAAAACAGCGGTTCCTGGTGTGTCCGCTGTGCCGTGCGTGTGATCATTGCTTGTACAGCCCTCTCGCAGTGTCCGGAGCAAGTATGGTGGGTCTGACACACCGGTGTCAATGTGTTCTTTTTTCCATTTCCAGGAGTGTAGTTACGTCATTTACTACTTTTCTTTCTTCTTCTTTCTTCGTATCTGTTTCTCCGTCGTTTTTCTGCGGATGTCGCATTACATCGCTCAGACTGCAACGATGAAAACTTCGCTCAATTTTGTAGGTTATTTTTATTTACTTTTTTTACTTACAGAAAGCGACCAGCCCCCTGACCGAACACGCTAAGCTTTTGTGCAGGTACCGTCAGACCACCAATCCCAATCGGAAACTAGTACCCTACAGGCTCTCGGTCAAGAGCCATACGATGGCTTGAGATACACAGATGTAGATGTAAATGCACACAAAAAAAGTTTTGCATCACCCCGGTTCCCAGAACTCCTGAAGATGGACGTTCACTGTATCACAGACACAATTCCTTTGACTGTTCAGAGATGTCACTAAACCCGCTCACAGACGTAAAAACTACGCATGAGCAGCGCCTATTAGACGGATGGGGTCCGATACCCGATCAGTTCCAGTCATTCCACCAGGAAAGAGGTACACGGCTCGTGTTGTGTGTAGTTGAACCATGCCTATACAGTCAATACCGCGGTTCGATCGCGTCCGCATTGTTACTTTGTGTCAGGAAGAGCTCTAAACAAGGGAAGTGTCCAGGCGTCTCGGAGTGAACCAAAGTGATGTTATTCGGACATGGAGGAGATACAAAGAGACAGGAACTATCGATGACATGCCTCGCTGAGGCCGCCCAAAGGCCACTACTGCAGTGGATGACCGCTACCTACGGATTATGGCTATGAGGAACCCTGACAGCAACGCCACTTTGTTGAATAATGTTTTTCCTGCAGCCTTAGGACGTCGTGTTACGACACAAACTGTGCGCAATGGGCTGCATGATACGCATCTTCACTCCCGACGTTCATGGCGAGGTCCATCTTTGCAACCACGACACCATACAGCGTGCTAGAGATGGGCCCAACAACATGCCGAATGGACCGCTCAGGATTGGCATCATGTTCTCTTCACCGATGAGTGCCGCATATGCCTTCAACCAGACAATTGTCGGGGACGTGTTTGGAGGCAACCCGGTTAGGCTGAACGCCTTAGACACACTGTCAAGCGAGTGCAGCAAGGTGGAGGTTCCCTGCTGTTTTGGGGTAGCACTATGTGGGGTCGACGTACGCCGCTGGTGGTCATGTAAGGCGCCGTAACGGCTGTACTATACGTGAATGCCATCCTCAGAGCAATAGTGCAACCATATCGGCAGCGTATTGGCGAGGCATTCGTCTTCATGGACGACAATTCGCGCCCCCATCGTTCACATCTTGTGAATGACTTCCTTCAGGATGACATCGCTCGACTAGAGTGGCCAGCATGTTCTTCAGACATGAATCCTATCGAACATGAGTGCGATAGGTTGAAAAGGGCTGTTTATGGACGACGTGACCCACCAACCACTCTGAGGACTCTACGCCGAATTGCCGTTGAGGAGTGAGACAATCTGGACCAACAGTGCCTTGATGAACTTGTGGGTAGTATGCCACGACGAATACAGGCATCGATCAATGCAAGAGGAAGTGTTACTGAGTATTAGAGGTACCGGTGTATGTACCACCACCTCTGATGGTGTCACTGTATGGTGGTACAACATTCAATGTGTGATTTTGATGAGCAACAAAAGGGCGGAAATGTTTATGTTTATCTCTATTCCAATATTCTGTACAGGTTCCGGAACTCTCGGAACCGATGTGATGCAAAACGTTCTTTGATGTGTGTTGGTGACTAAACACTTGACGTGATTTGAAACGTCGCGAGTACGACGGCAAAGGGAGAGAGGAGAGGGAGGGGGGGGGGGGCGGGAGGGAGAGAGAAAGAGAGAGAGAGAGAGAGAGAGAGAGAGAGAGAGAGTCGATAGTGTCCCGTTGAGTACGCGAGCGGACAGCAGGTAGTTTTCACGGCAGCTGCCGCCTTCGCCGCCTCGACAGATCGCAGACAAGCTCCGAAGGCAATTTTCCGTCATTTTCATTCCGGCGTCGCGCCGCCTGCATCCTAACGCGGCACATTATAAATTGAGATGGTATCTGGTCGTGCAAATTGTGCCCGCCCGACCCGCTTTTAATTGCCAGCGGTCCCCCTCTCCGTTACCAAGTTTGGCCACGGTCGGCGGTATCGCGTCTGCGTCTCTCTCTCTCTCTCTCTCTCTCTCTCTCTCTCTCTCTCTCCATCTGTCTTCCAGGCTCCGAAAGAAATTCCTATTCTCGACAGATGTATCTCTGGGCAAACATCTTGTAGCGACGCACCGGCACGAGAATTCCACGTACCATCCGCCGTGTATATCTCTTCTGACCTTTACGAGGCACATACGAGCAGTCACGTGATCAGGTGGGGTATCGTGCCATCTGCCACGCAGGAGAGTTTGTCTAAGTTCCATCAAGTAGCACTCGGCGTGATACAGGTTTCAATCTCTGTGCAGAAAGCCAGGCTTAAGTTTTCCGTCGACTCCCCAAATCGCTACGGGCGACAGGTGGGATACTGACTTCGAATAGGCCTGGTCCAACTAAGCCAGTTTTCCAAATATGTACCAACGGCGATCATGTTATCACCCGTGTTCCCTTTTCGTATTTTTTACCTGTTTTCGTATACTCTGATTGTAAATCGCGTTTTATATCGAATCGGTCCTTTGTTAATTTTATATTGCATCGTACCAGGGTACGACTTAAATTATGTCTACCACGAATTGTTAAAAACCAATCGTATGATAGCTAAACTTTGTGGTGGTAAGCGACTGCCAGTACATAAAAAAAAAGAATGGTGAGGAAACGCAATAAGCTATTGAAGATTTGCGTGAGTGATGCAGAAACGCATATATGCATTTATATGATACTGGTATGAATTTTACTTTACATTTTGTTACTGTCAGGGAATACCTCCATGGTTGAGAATTTTGAGGACACTTTATCCATGATGCTGTACAATGAGTTCTGGTTACTGTTGTCGATTAAAGACACCACTTGATATAACCGAAAGAACCAACTAGTTTTTTAAAACCATACGTTTTATTTATTGATACGACATATATTTTACGAACTATCCGTACATATAACATATAAAAATGTATGTAAATGTGTGTGTGTGTGTGTGTGTGTGTGTGTGTGTGTGTGTGTGTGTGTGTGCGTGTGCGTGTGCGTGTGCGTTTGCGTGTGTCTGTGTGTTCCACACCTCCTCTTAAACCACTGGACCGATTTCAACCAAGCTTAGTACACATATCCCTTACTGTCAAGCGACAATCGCTACCTACGAAAAAATTAGTTGCGGGCTTCATGAATGCCAGGCTTTGGACTGAAGTGACGAAATGATAACGCAGTAAACCTAAATCAGAGTAGACGGACGCTGAATCTCCAGAATACAAGGCTAGCTTGGTATACAGTATGCCACTTATTTTGATTTCTTTGGTTACTGTTCTGTGTATCATGAAAGAAATAACTGATTCAGTTATCCTGTAAATGACGAATAGCCAAAATTATGTACGTGATGAAATGAAACAAATTCTGACGTTGGCCGCAGTTATGCTCTGCAGTGAATTCGATGGTGATAAGAGAAAATTTGTGCCGGACTGGAATTCGAATCTGGATTTCTTCCCTTACGCGAGCGGTCGCCCTAACCGCTTCGGCTATCCGAACACGCTTCCGTCCAACGCAAATTCCCCTGTCCAGTTGCGGCCGATATTAGATTTATCTTATTTAAAAAAAAAAAAAAAAAAAAAAGTTCAAATATGTGTGAAACCTTATGGGACTTAACTGCTAAGGTCATCAGTCCCTAAGCTTACACACTACTTAAATTATCCTAAGGACAAACACACACACCCATACCCGAGGGAGGACTCGAACCTCCGCCGGGAGCAGACGCACATTCCATGACTACAGCGCCTGAGACCGTTCGGCTAATCCCGCGCGGCTATTTTATTTCATCATGTGCATGTACGGCTGTGGGATCAAGAATAATGCCTGTTCTTTCGGATATGACCACCAAACATGTATCAAAATTATGTTGCCACTGGCGTATTTTCTTTTTCATTTGTTACGAAAGTGGAGATATTTCGATAATGTAAGACATTAGAGTTTGACTCAGATCTAGGTTACCAAGCAGTAGACAAAAAATTGCCCTAGAAACTTAAGAGGTATTGCCAAGTAATCGGATAGAACTACTGTACTGAATGGAGGAGCCAATTGTGAAGGTTACTTATGCAGTATCAGAGTGGCTAAGTGAAGGAGCAGAGGGGTAGAACCGTATCAGAGGTAGAAAACAGGTAACAGATCTTCTGAAACGCAGACAGAACACTGATTCTAGCAGGAGCAGCTATGGTGAACAGTAGAAAGACATTGTGCTGTTTATATTGACGACATCGTTGTTCAAATGTGTGTGAATACCTAAGGGACCAAACTGTTGAGGCCATCGGTCCCTAGACTTACACACCACTTAAACGGACTTATGCTAAGAACACCACACACACACACACACACACACACACACACACACACACACACACACACACACACACACACACACACACACACACACACCCCCCTATGCCCGAGGGAGGACTCGAACTTCTGGCGGAAGGGGCCGCGCAATCCGTGATATGGCGCCTCTAACCGCGCGGCCACTCTGAGTGGCACCGTTGTTGATATCGTTGATGTCAGCGGTATTATATTGATGATGATAATGATGATGATGATGATGAAGATGATGATGGCGGTGGTGGTGGTGGTGATGACGACGACCTCTTGGTTAATGTTAGTAGGTAATTTGCTCATCCTACCAAGGATCGCATCGATGAGACAGCTTGTGACGGCAAAAATGTAAAAAAAAGTACATTTAATAAATGCACTGTATTACACTATTTTATTAAAATGACATTTGGTACTGGACATATAAATAACAGAACAGTTTAAGCGGCACAACTCCTGTGATGAAGAACATTTATGGTTATTTGATTATGTGGTGCTAAACCAGTTCAAACCTGTGAATATTTTGTTCCCCAAACTGAAATTTTCGAAAAAAAGTGTTTTCTTTTACCAGGGAAATTAATTGGAAAACCACCATTGATGTGTTTCTGCACCGAAGATCAGATAACGAAAAGCTCAAATGAAAGAAGATGGAGGCGAATACACACTGTTTAAAACAGGTTGATTGTGTGTACGGTTTGTTAGCTCACTGTTAAGAGGAAGGAAGAAATATAGTGTATGTATGTGTGTGTGTGTGTGTGTGTGTGTGTGTGTGTGTGTGTGTGTGTGTGTGTGAGAGAGAGAGAGAGAGAGAGAGAGAGAGAGAGGTAGCTAGTTGTCACTGGCGAGGCGTTGGCATGTCGCTCCTTAACGTGATCATTACGACTAACAGCAACGTCAGATATCACGAGCGCCAGATCTTTCCTTCTGATACGTCCCCACATCTTATTAAATAGCCAAAGCTTACCTTTAAACGTCCGGTGCAAATTTGCTCAGCCCGAGAATGGGAAGATAATATCATCCTCTTAGCGAGAGAAACTAAATTAACGCCTTAAATAGTTTTTCCCTGTTCTGGAACTGGTTGCAAGTTCGGTAACACTTCTTTGGCTGCCGTAGTATTCACAACGCAGTAAAGTGAAAGGTTTGGCTCGTAGTCACTTAAGTAATTACTACATGTTGCTAGTAGACTCGATCTATGTTACCACCAGCGATTCCGAGCAATAAATCAAATTATCGTCAAGAGATCTATTATGATAGGTTCAGAAAAATCTAGACACCTACTCATCACAGCTCTAGCACACGAGAAACGCATTTTGCTAATTTATGAATATAATAATGTTCCGGACAGGTAACAGCTGGTTAATTCGGGCTAAGATGATTACTCCCTTGCTAGAAAGAGGTGATTAACAATAATGCTTATTTCACTAATGGTAATAAAGTTTGATTTTTGTATGTAAATTTATAAGATTTCCTTTCTGCGAATACTGATAACCAAAAAGAATTTCATAGTTCTACAGTTAGTGTCCATTATATATATATATATATATATATATATATATATATATATATATATATATATATATTAGGGTATCAGATCACTGTACTCTAGCTGACAAAAGTAAGTGGATACATATTAGTGGACATTAACCCAGGGAGTGTACAGCCATCGCCTTTATGACAGTTTGAACTCTCCTAGCGACACTTCCACTGAGATTGAGGTGTCTGAGTGTCTGCGTAGGTATGGGGGCCCATTCTACTTCAACAGCCGAAATCGGAGACGTAAGTGATGTGAACGCTGGGATCTGGAGAGAAGTCGACAGTCTAACACACCCCGAAGATGTCCCATTGGTTTCAGGTCGGGACTCCGAGCAGACAAGTCCATTTCAGGAGTGTTATTGTCAAAAACCATTGCCTCACGGATGCCTCTTTCTGACAAGGTATATTGTCATGCTAATACGATGAAACATCGTCCCTGAACTGTTCCCCTACTGCACGCAGTACATAATACTATAGAGTGTGTTCATATCCTTCCGCACTTCGCTTTCTCTTAAGTACAATAAGGGGACCACACCCTAACAAGGAAAAACACATCTAACCACAACACCATTCCTGCGTATTCCATTGTTGGCACTAAATATGATGGCAGGTGACGTTCTCCAAGCATTCGCCAAACCCAAATCCTTCCATGTGATTGCCACAGGGAATAGGGTGATTCATTACTTTTACTGTACCCCTCCCCTCCCCCCCTCCCCCCCCAGCAGCGTTGAATGGAATTTGTTTAGCTTTGGTTTTTTTCTTCGCAGTCATATCACTAATATTCGATATGGCAGCTTTAGAGGAACCGATATGTCACTGATGGATTTGTTACTCAGGTTGTAACACCTATGTTTGACCTATTTTGTATCTGTATCGATATTTCTGTCAGTTTATAATATTGCTTATGTACAGGGTGTATATAAAGTCCGGGAACACTTTCAATTATTTATTGCACAAGAACCAAACACTGTACAGATATCATACATATGTCATTTTCAAGAGAGACCCTGAAAGTTTTTTTTTTTTTTTTTTGTTCATGTATACCGCCACAGCATAGTTTGGTAATTTGCCGATAGTCAGCACTAGTCGCAAACATGGCGATTTCGGATGGGGAGCGAGCTTTCTGTGTGTTGGAGTTCGACAAAAACAAGTGTGCTACAACTGTTCAACGGATATTCAGAATCAAGTAGAGTAAGAAGCGTGATTCCCCAAAGGTAAACGTTTTTTGTGCCTTGTCACGTCGAAAACTGTACGGGCCATTCTTCTGCGCCGAGAGCACTGTCACTGGATATTCCTACCTGGACATGTTGCAGCAATGGCTGATGCTTCAAATACAATCGGACTCTCTGTTCATCTTTCAGCAGGATGGGGCGCCACCCCATTTTCATCGTGAAGTTCGTGGGCACCTGAACACGGAGCAGACGCATCGATGGATCGGTCGTGGTTCAGAAGGGGGCAGATGTTTCATGGAATGGCCTCCCCGATTACCAGATCACACTCCGTGTGACTTTTTTCTGTGGGGACACATTAAAGATCTGGTGTATATATCGCCTCTGCCATGTGATGTAATAGAGCTCCGGGAGAGTATATGGGAAGCTACCACCACAGTCGACGATGCCATGATGGGACGGGTATGGCAAGAATTCGATTACTGTATTGACGTCTACCGGGCCACTCATGGTTCGCATATCGAATGGATGGTTTGGGGAAGGAGACCAGACAGCGAGGTCATCGGTCTCATCGGATTAGGGAAGGACGGGAAGGAAGTCGGCCGTGCCCTTTCAAAGGAACCATCCCAGCATTTGCCTGGAGCGATTTAGGGAAATCACAGAAAACCTAAATTAGGATGGCCGGACGCGGGATTGAACATTCGTCCTCCAGAATGCGAGTCCGGTGTGTTAGCCACTGCGCCACCTCGCTCGGTGGGATGATGATGATGATGATGATGATGATAATGATGACGACGACGACGACGACGACGACAAAACTGTTATGTCGCTGAAAGTCTGCTCCTGGAGCAAGGCGTATCGTGCGGCCGAGAGAATCGCCGGTCGCAGGTATTTGCTTCGCACGAGCACGGTCCACCGCCTCTGCGTTTCAGCTCCCGCGGTTCCCAGTAATGGGAAAACCGGTGTGGTGCGGCGAACCCCACACATCGAAGAGATCGTTTCGCACCGCCTGGCGGGCCGCACTGGCGTCCGGAGCGAGAAGACGGGGCAGGCACGTATTTAGGGAACAAGTGTGCGCTCGGCCCCGCGATGGGGCACGCACAGTTAGGCCGTGTAACGCTGACCCGCGGGGTTATCTTCCCACCGGAGTCGAGCCCGCTTCCTCCGCGACTGTAAAACTCGCCCGTCCGCCCGCCTGCCGGCTACCCGGCGTGGCCTGCCCCGACTGGGTGTGGCGACCCCGCCTCCGGCCGGCTGCGTCCCGTTATCCTCGCCGCGAATCGTACGCGCTCCACCTGCAGCTGCTGCTGGTCACTTAGTCGCCCTGCACCGGCCAGCATTTGCCTTACAGGCAGACCACGCAGCGATTGGAAATTATATACACTACTGGCCATTAAAACTGCTACACCAAGAAGAAATGCAGTTGATAAACTTGTATTCATTGGAAAAATATATTATTTTAGAACTGCCATGTGATTACATTTTCACGCAATTTGGGTACATAGACCCTGAGAAACCAGTACCCAGAACAACCACCTCTGGCCGTAATAACGGCACTGATACGCCTGGAAATTGTGTCAAACAGAGCTTGGATGGCGTGTACAGGTACAGCTGCCCATGAAGCTTCAACACGATACCACAGTTCATCAAGAGTAGTGACTGGCGTATTGTGACGAGCCAGTTGCTCGGCCACCATTGACCAGACGTTTTCAATTGGTGAGAGATCTGGAGATTGTGCTGGCCAGGGCAGCAGTCGAACATTTTCTGTATCAAGAAAGGCCCGTACAGGACCTGCAACCTGCGATCGTGCATTGTCCTGCTGAAATGTAGGGATTCGCAGGGATCGAATGAAGGGTAGAACTACGGGTGGTAACACATCTGAAATGTAGCGTCCACTGTTCAAAGTGTCGTCAATGTGAACAAGAGGTGACCGAGACATGTAAGTAATGGCACCTCATACCATCACGTCGGGTGATACGCCAGTATGGCGATGAATACATGCTTCCAATGTACGTTCACCGCGATGTCACCAAACACGGATGCGACCATCATGATGCTGTAAACAGAACCTGGATTCATTCCAAAAAATGACGTTTTGCCAATCGTGCACCCAGGTTCGTCGTTGAGTACACCATCGCAGGCGCTCCTGTCTGTGATGCAGCGTCAAGGGTAACCGCAGCCGTGGTCTCCGAGCTGATAGTCCATGCTGCTGCAAACGTCGTCGAACTGTTGTGCAGATGGTTGTTGTCTTGCAAACGTCCCCATTTGGTAACTCAGGGATCGAGACGTGGCTGCACGATCCGTTACAGCCATGTGGATAAGATGCCTGTCATCTCGCCTGCTAGTGATACGAGGCCATTGGGATCCAGCACGGCGTTCCGTATTACCCTCCTGAACCCACTGATTCCATATTCTGCTAACAGTCATTGGACCTCGGCCAATGCGAGCAGCAATGTCGCGATACGATAAACCGCAATCGCGATAGGCTACAATTCGACCTTTATCAAAGTCGGAAACGTGATGGTACGCATTTCTCCTCCTTACACGAGGCATCACAACAACGTTTCACCAGGCAACGCCGGTCAACTGCTGTTTGTGTAGAGAAATCGGTTGGAAACTTTCCTCATGTCAGAAGTTGTAGGTGTCGCCACCGGCGCCAACCTTGTGTGAATGCTCTGGAAAGCTAATCATTTGCATATCACAGCATTTTCTTCCTGTCGGTCAAATTTCGCGTCTGTAGCACGTCATCTTCGCGGTGTAGCGATTTTAATGGCCAGTAGTTTTAAAAAATACGGTGCATTACTTTCTGGGCAACCTCCGTAATTGAAAGACTTGCACCAGGCCAGACAGCCACACGAGATTATTATCAATAATGTCTCCTCAATTGGCCTCACAAGGGTGACTGCACCCCGTACCAGTGGCAGTACCAGGAGTCGAACCCGGGTCCACCGCATGTCAATCAGCCACGCTGACCATTCAGCTACGAAGGCGGTATTGCCTGACAGGTATTTTCTGAGAACCAATGCGTCCACCAAGACCACCTCACCAGTTCACTCCTATAGTCTTGTCGCACAGGTTGTCCTGTGTGGGTGGACGCAGAGCCGTGTGTGCCCGGCACTGTGTAAACTATTGCGCCAGCCCGCTCGTGCAGTCACGACAACGGACGACCTGCTTAACTTTACGCGCTACCAGGCCTTGCCGGTGTGACGGCGGGCGAGCAGTGGGAAGCGGTGGCTGGGAAAACGGGAGTCAGCGGCGGGGCCTTTCTTCGCAGCTAACCGGCCGCGCACAAAAAGAGACGCTGATTTAGCGCCTCTGGGCGGCCGCCGCTGCTCGCGTAGATTTATATCTCGGCGGAAGCGCTTTATCCTGGCCGCTGGGCGCCGGGCGCCTGCCCTTCCACCGCGGGTTCCCGCGTCATTGTTAGCGCCCCTTGCTGCTATCGGGCGGGCCATCGCAGCGGCGAGTGACGCCTTGCCACGCGACACCGGCCACCTTAATGGCAGAGTCTTCCGCAACACTGATACGGCGGGGTGCTCGAATTACAGCAGGTGTGGCGCTACCGGCGAGGGAGTAGAAATCTCTATAGCATTCCTCACGGAGGGAAACAAATAACATTACAGGGCTGACGTGTTGTCTGCTGGTCCTCGTCTCTGGATCTTCACTCGACGGTCGTCGAGTGGGTTTTATGACGTTCTGGGTGCTCGAGTGGTTGTCATTGTCCCACATACATAAACACAAATAAACAGTGATGAGCCCCAAAACATTATGACTGCCTGCTTAGCAGTGTGTTGGTCTACCTTTGGCCGCGCAGGATTAGCCGAGCGGTCTGAGGCGCTGCAGTCATAGACTGTGCGGCTGGTCCCGGCGGAGGTTCGAGTCGTCCCTCGGGCATGGGTGTGTGTGTTTGTCCTTAGGATAATTTAGGTTAAGTAGTGTGTAAGCTTAGGGACTGATGACCTTAGCAGTTGAGTCCCATAAGATTTCACACACATTTGAACATTTTTGTCTACCTTTGGAACGCAATAGAGACATGGTGTACTCAACGACGAACCTGGGTGCACGTATGGCAAAACGTCATTTTTTCGGATGAATCCAGGTTCTGTTTACAGCATCACGATGGTTGCATCTGTGTTTTGGCGACATCGCGGTGAACGCACATTGGAAGCGCGTATTCATCATCGCCATACTGGCGTATCACCCGGCATGGTGGTATGGGGTGCCATTGGTTGCACGTCTCGGTCACCTCTTGTTCGCATTGACGACACTTTGAACAGTGGACGCTACATTTCAGATGTGTTACGACCCGTGGCTCTGCCCTTCATTTGATCTCTGTGAAACCCTACACTTCAGCAGGATAATGCACGACCGAATGTTGCAGGTCCTGTACGGGCCTTTCTGGATACAGGAAATGTTCAACTGCTGCCCTGGCCAGCACATTCTCTAGATCTCTCACCAATTGAAAACGTCTGGTCAATGGTGGCCGAGCAACTGGCTCGTCACAATACGCCAGTCACTACTCTTGATGAACTGTGGTATCGTGTTGAAGCTTCACGGGCAGCTGTTCCTGTACACGCCATCCAAGCTCTGTTTGACTCAATGCCCAGGCGTATGAAGGCCTTTATTACGGCCAGAGGTGGTTGTTCTGGGTACTGATTTCTCAGGATCTATGCACCCAAATTGCGTGAAAATGTAATCACATGTCAGTTCTAGTATAATATATTTGTCCAATGAATACCCGTTATCATCTGCATTTCTTCTTGGTGTAGCAATTTTAATGGCCAGAAGTGTATCTTCAACAATTCTCCATTGAACATAATGAGAATTACACACACAAAAGAATTGTGGCTTATCTACCCACCCCCCTGTAATCTGCATCCCGTTCTATGGCCTTCCTCTAGCGCGATACAAGGACGTATGTGCCGTGTTTGTACCCAGGCTCGTCCTGGTGGCGGAGCCATTGCTTCACAGTGTAAATCACCGCCTCATCGTCCTCAAAATGTCTTCAACGAATGGCATCCTTGGCCCAAACAAGTGGAAATCCGAGGGGGCCAGGGCAGCCCTGTCAGGTGTGACAGCCGTGGATGGTCTCCCCGACCGCCGCAAATCGTGGAGCTCCGCCGAACCGCCTTCTGATGATCTCACCCTCTGTGCTCGTGACTAACTGTACTTCTTTCGACAGCAGATGCTAATTTGCACATGAGTTTCTGAATATTTCTCGCAGTTTCTTGCTCTGTAGTGAGAAATTCAGTGACGGCACGTTGTTTGTAACGTACATCACCTACAGACGCCAGTTTGAAACTGTCCTGCAACTACGCTATCTGTCAGAAGTGACGCAAACTTGGCGCGCTCACTCAGGAGACTTCAGATAATACATACGAAACGTTACGCATTCGTAGCATTGTTTTCGGCTGAGAGGAAAAAAAAATACTTTGTATTACTTTCTGAGCAACTCTCGTAGGATCCACTTCGGCGACTTTCGTGTCCCTATCCTACCCCAGTGTCCAATTGAGGAAACGGGACCTACAGTTTGACTTAAAATCCTATTCTCTTCAGATCACTGAGAGGAACTGCTCGATCGATTCGTAGTGGTTCCATGGTCAAGGAGCCCGACAACGACCGGGAGAGCAGTGCGCTGATCACATGCCCTCCATACCGCATCCGATGACGCCATTGTCAGAGGATGTGTAGTCGGTAGGCTGGCTGGTTCTGAGCACCATGAGATTTAACTTCTGAGGTCATCAGTCCCCTAGAACTTACAACCACTTAAACCTAACTAACTTAAGGATATCACACACATCCATGCCCGAGGCAGGACTCGAACCTGCGGCCGTAGCAGTCGCGCGGTTCCAGACTGTAGCGCCTAGAACCTCTCGGCCACCCGGGCCGGCATGGTCGGTAGGACCCCATTGGCACTTCTAGTGCTAGAACGGAGAACTTTACTTTACAAGGCGATTACGTACTGGTGTAACAAAGGAAACCTAGAATATGCCCAAACCGTAACTGGTCCTAGCATCACCAACAACCTGCTACAAAAACGTTGCAGAAGTTCTCAAAGTTGATCCAGACATTGCGCGACCACACTTCTTCGGCAACAAATCGGGCGACAGGTGAATTGAGCTCATGTGTGTCCTCCTATGCGTCGTGCTGTCAAGGCTGGTGCTTAGTTTTAAGATTAATACACACGATGATTCAGCTGCCCCTCTGGCAAAGTATATGAAGACAATCTTAGATCTATTGCACAAATTTTGTTTGTGGAAGTACTTTACCACGTCAACACGGCGAACCCTTTGTTAATCTTTTCAGTGGGTTATATACCGGAAATTCGTTACTTGCACACTTCCTGTTTGGTACCTCCCATTAATTTCGTGCCGCGCGGGGTAGCCGTGCGGTTTAAGGCACCGTGCCACGGTTCGCGTTGCTCCCCCCCCCTCCCCCCTGCCGTCGGAGGTTCAAGTTCTCCCTTGGGCATGAGTGTGTGTCCTGTCCTTAGCGTAAGTTAGTAAAAGTTAGATTAAGTAGTGTATAAGCATAGGGACCTCAGCAGTTTGGTCCCATAGGAACTTACGACAAATTTCCAAATTAATTTCATTATTTCTCATGTTGAAACACTCATTATAGGGCAACATTTCTGAACCATATACGAAACATTGAGTACTATACACGGAACACACTTACAGAGACATCCAAAACACTTATGACTACACTGCTTATTATACAAAGAAAGGATAGACACACTTAGGTAAGTATGACGAAAGTAAGGTATATCTTGGTCCAAAAATAACATGTAACTCATGGCCAGTCCTCACTTGTATTTTTTTGCAGTATGATTCAGTTAGGCAACAGTCGCTCAAAGCTCTGAGAAGGAACTAATTTCGGTTACGCGGCTGCCGCCAGTTTTGTTTTCGTTCCTGATAAAGAAGTAGTGCGGGTTGCATGAAAAATGAACGGTAGGGGCAACTGAATCATCCTGTACACGTGTAAAAACTGGGACAATATTTCGTACTCACGTCAGACGCAGTTAGTAGCCACAGATTTGATATTATCTCTGAAGCGGCTCGTTTACAGACCCATACTTACGTGGTTGTTTATGCTTCTATTAACGTATACTTTCGCTTGTGCCAGTGTTCATTATTAATTATGGCAATGCCGAATAAGACTTGTTATGTGGGAAAAGATTGTAGGTGTGATACCTCCTGCACGCTTGGATGGGAGGGGGGGGGGAGGAGGGATGAAATAACCGGGCTGGCCGCTGTGGCCGAGCGGTTCTAGGCGCTTCAGTCCGGAACCGCACTGCTGCTAAGGTCGCAGGTTCGAATCCTGCCTCGGGCATGGATGTGTGTGATGTCCTTAGGTTAGTTAGGTTTAAGTAGTTCTAGGTCTAGGGGACTGATGGCCTTAGATGTTAAGTCCCATAGTGCTTAGAGCCATTTCAAGTAACCGGGCAACACAGTGATATAAGCTGCTCATCTACAAAAGAAGTGTAAGATCACTATATAGTGTTCTTTTGGGCACAGACCTAGAAGATGAGGAGCGGTGGTGTCACATAAAGTCGTTTAGTAATGTCAGTGACTGGGATGGAAGAAAACCGTGGATGGAGAGAGAGAGAGAGAGAGAGAAGAAGCCAGCAGCTAAAATATAAAAGACGGACGTGGCGTGCGAGCAGGGGGCCGTTATTCCGCAAAGAGAGCGGACGCGCTATCAGGACGCAGCATCGGCGTTCCTGCAGAGAGAGCCGCCTGGAATGCGGCGGCTCCATTCCAGGCGTGGCCCCTGTTATTTATAATTACCAGACGGCGCGGTGTGCGCTTTTATTCGCCTCGTTTAATAAGCGCGGGGCGCGGGCCTGTCGTCCGGACACGGGCCGAAGCTGAAATCATGAGTCACCCGGAAGCGAACGCTACCGAAATGACAGCTAACGCCACCTGCGAATCGTACAGCTAGTGGCCACCTGCTGGCACCTGGAGGAGTAGCCGTCTGCGGCGTACACAGCAGCTAGGCTGAAACTAGTCACCCACTCTGGTGGGGCAATGATGGGGCATATAATAAAAATCTGTAGAGAGAAAGTATAGTGGCCATACTGGGTCTGTAGCGCCGCTGCATTTAACCATTTTCATTTTAAAAAAACGAGCTCAGGTGCATCGCACACTGCTCAGGTTGAGGACAAGCATCAGTCTGAAGATCTCGAATTTTCACCAGCAGAAAATCGAAGGGTATCGTGTCGGAAAATATATTTTCTGGAACTAGGACAAAGTTCAGTTTTCGTCGCGCTAGCATTCATTAACAGGTACAGCGATAAATTTCATATTTCCTTTTACGGTCAGATAGTTTTCTTTTCCTTGTGCCTTTTTCCCTCATTGGCACAGGAACGGCATTGTTATAAATGGATTTGGTAATGTTAGTTAAAGCGGTGACCAGATGCACTTCCTGCCCCATCCCACTGCCGCCTCTCCTCCCCCCTCCGTCAGCGTCGTTCACGATGGAACTACTACTCTTTCCAAGATTAATGCCCGTGAGCTAATAAGTAACAGAACCCGTGCCAGATGGATAGGAAGACGGGTGGAATAATTTCCTGGTCGTCTCTTTCTCTGGACCCAAACCTCGCGTCGTATGACTAGCGACATACAGGTTTGTATCTCACAGCTGCCAGGGGCGTCTGCAGAAACGTCTTTGGCCTGGAATCTCATTGAGTAGAACTGTCTTCAGTGATGAGTCCCACTTCGTATCAAGCCCCGATGGCCAGTGAACACGTGTCTGGAGACGCCTCGGACAGCGTTGGGATACCAATCTGACTGTGGCCTACGATACGGCCCGACATCCATAATTAATGGTCTGGGATGTCATTTCTTTTCATAACAGGACCGTCTAGGTTGGCACCCATGGCACCCTTACTGCAAAGAGGTACGTCAACGATATTCTATTCCCCGTTTCGTTGCCATTCATGGCTTGACATCCTGGTCACATTTCAGTAAGACAATGCTCACTACCACAAGGCGAGTGTTTGTACTGCTCGTCTTCGTGCTTGCCAAACCATACCTTGGTCAGCAAAGGTCATCAGATCTGTCCACAACTGAGAACGTTTGGAGCATTATTGGCAGGGTCCTCAAACAATCTCGGGATTCTGACGACCTACAGCGCCAGGTGGGCAGAATTTGTCACGATGTCCATCAGGTGGGCAGCCAACAACTGTATCAATCAGTGCCAAATCGAAAAACTGCTTGCATAAGAGTCAGAGGTGGACCAACGCGTTATTGACTTTCTCGATTTGCGAAACACTTTCTCTCTTGAATAAATCATCCAATTTCTCTGAAACTGTGATCATTTAATTGTCTGCACAGGACACCTATTTTCGACTCATTCGGATAATTCCTTCGTGATACTTTATATATATATAAAACAAGGTTTTCTGCCTACTAAAAGTAGATCGAGAGCTAACTTAACCTTTCAAAAGGTTTTCTTTCTGCATCACCTAGTGACAGTGAAAAATATGACTGGACAACAATAAAATAAGAACAAACAATGGCTAATCTAAAACAAAGAAATTCTTATAAAACTTCTTCCATTCCCTCACTGTGGGTGGTGCAGCTACCAGTGTAAGACTTAAGATAAAAATACAATCTTGGTTGCGGAGGTTTTGATTTTCAAATCTCAGTGTCGCGTTACGCCTGTGGCAGTCATCTTCAGATGCGCCGTGACCAGCTTCTATAATGTGAAGATGCCTACACCAGGTGGAACGCGTCACATAGATTTGAAAATCAAAACCTCCGCAACCAAGACTGTACTTTTGTCTCTCAGCGAGATTTGTTAATTTCTCGTGGTAATCCTGTGAGAGGCTAAATGCGAGCAGCATTATACGTTTATGAGACGAAGCAGGACTTCCGAATAGGGACAGATGGAAAACGAAATGGGCCGTGTCTTTTTCTACGTCTACATACATCCGTACCGTACGGTTCGAGGCGGAGGGTGCTCTGTACTACTACTACTACTACTACTACTACTAGTAGTAGTAGTAGTAGTAGTAGTAGTAGTCATTTCGCTTCCTATTCTATTCGCAAATAGGGTGAGGGAAAAACAACTGTCTGTGTGTCTCCGTATGAGTCCTGGTTTCTAGTATGTTATCTTCGTGGTCCTTCCGCGAAATGTTTGTGGGCGGCGGTGGAATCGTTTCAAAGTAATGATCCTAGCATTTGCATTAAGCAAGTTAGGGAAGCGCTGTCTGTAGCCGAACGGGGGTATGAACCGTCGTCCTTCCGAATGCGAGTCCAGTGTGTTACCACTGTGCCATCTCGCTCACCCTTTTCCTTACGAGAGAGTATGTGAAGCATGAGAGGGGGGAGGGAGTAGTATCCTGCAACGTAGTCAATGATAGCAAATTTCCATACAAGAATTTGCGCTGCTAACTCTAGATCAAGGAGCCCTGGTATCAAGTCCCGGCCGGGTCTGGGATTTTTCTCTTCTCGGAACTGGATGTGAGTGTGTTGTCCTTATCAATGTTTCATCATCATCAAAAACTCTTCCATCAGATGGCCGCAATCCCCATAAGGGGATTTCAGGTCAAACACGTCATACGCACATTCATTTGTATCTACTGAGATACTGAATCGATTGCATTTCTTTTTCTCAGTGGAAGCTGTCCCATTTTTATTTATTTATTTTACTTACACGTCAAGTTCCGTAGGACCAAATTGAGGAGCAAATATCCAAGGTCATGGAACATATTGGTACATGAAATTACAACATAAAAGTAGTAACAGATAAAAATAAAATGTTTATGAACCCGAAAAAAGTCAATCCACAAGTTTAAGTAAATGCAATCAACAAAACAACAAGAATCAGATTAATTTTTCAAGGATTCCTCGACAGAATAGAAGGAGGCACTCATGAGGAAACTCTTTAGTTTCGATTTGAAAGCGCGTGCTTTGCTGCTAAGATTTTTGAATTAGAGCGGTAGTTTATTGAAAAGGATGCAGCAGTATACTACACACCTTTCTGCACAAGAGTTAAGAAAGCCTGACCCAAATGCAGGTTTGATTTCTGCCGAGTATTAACTGAGTGAAAGCTACTTATTCTTGGGAATAAGCTAATATTGTTAACAAGAAATGACAGTAAGGAATATATGTATTGAGAGGCCAATGTTAAAATACCTTGACTCGTGAACAGGGGTCGACCAGGGGTCATGAACTTACACCACTTATTGTCCGAACCGCTCGTTTCTGAGCCAAAAGCAGCCTTCTAGAATGGGAAGAGTTACCCCAAGATATAATATCACACGACATAAGCAAATGAAAATAAGCAAAGTAGACTAATTTTCGTATCGAACTATCACTCACTTCAGATACCGTTCAAATAGTAAAAATGGCAGCATTAAGTCTTTGAACAAGATCCTGTACATGGACTCTCCACGACAGTTTACTATCTGTCTGAACACCTAGAAATTTGGACTGTTCAGTTTCACTAATCATATGCCTATTCTGTGAAATTAAAACGTCAGGTTTTGTTGAAATGTATGTTAGAAGCTGTAAAAACTAAGTCTTACTGTGCTTTAGCGTTATTTTATTATCTGCAAGCCATGAACTTATGTCATGAAATGCAATATTTGAAACCGAGCCAATGTTGCCCACAACATCCTAATATAAGTGTCCAAGGACTAGAAAAACAACTGGAATCACTCAACAGAGGAAAGTCCACTGGACCTGACGGGATATCAATTCGATTCTACACATAGTACACGAAAGAACTTGCCCCCCTTCTAACAGCCGTGTACCGCAAGTCTCTAGAGGAACGGAAGGTTCCAAATTATTGGAAAAGAGCACAGGTAGTCCCAGTCTTCAAGAAGGGTCGTCGAGCAGATGCGCGAAACTATAGACCTATATCTCTGACGTCGATCTGTTGTAGAATTTTAGAACATGTTTTTTGCTCGAGTATCATGTCGTTTTTGGAAACCCAGAATCTACTATGAAGGAATCAACATGGATTCCGGAAACAGCGATCGTGTGAGACCCAACTCGCTTTATTTGTTCATGAGACCCAGAAAATATTAGATACAGGCTCCCAGGTAGATGCTATTTTTCTTGACTTCCGGAAGACGTTCGATACAGTTCCGCACTGTCGCCTGATAATCAAAGTAAGAGCCTACGGAATATCAGACCAGCTGTGTGGCTGGATTGAAGAGTTTTTAGCAAACAGAACACAGCATGTTGTTATCAATGGAGAGACGTCTACAGACGTTAAAGTAACCTCTGGCGTGCCACAGGGGAGTGTTATGGGACCATTGCTTTTCACAATATATATAAATGACCTAGTAGATAGTGTCGGAAGTTCCATGCGGCTTTTCGCGGATGATGCTGTAGTATACAGAGAAGTTGCAGGATTAGAAAATTGTAGCGAAATGCAGGAAGATCTGCAGCGGATAGGCACTTGGTGCAGGGAGTGGCAACTGACCCTTAACATAGACAAATGTAATGTATTGCGGATACATAGAAAGAAGTATCCTTTACTGTATGATTATATGATAGCGGAACAAACACTGGTAGCAGTTAATTCTGTAAAATATCTGGCAGTATGCGTGCGGAACGATTTGAAGTGGAATGATCATATAAAATTAATTGTTGGTAAGGTGGGTACCAGGTTGAGATTCATTGGGAGAGTCCTTAGAAAATGTAGTCCATCAACAAAGGAGGTGGCTTACAAAACACTCGTTCGACCTATACTTGAACATTGCTCATCAGTGTGGGATCAGTACCAGATCGGGTTGATGGAGGAGATAGAGAAGATCCAAAGAAGAGCGGCGCGTTTCGTCACAGGGTTATTTGGTAACCGTGACAGCGTTACGGAGATGTTTAACAAACTCAAGTGGCAGACTCTGCAAGAGAGGCGCTCTGCATCGCGGTGTAGCTTGCTCGCCAGGTTTCGAGAGGGTGCGTTTCTGGATGAGGTATCGAATATATTGCTTCCCCCTACTTATACCTCCCGAGGAGATCACGAATGTAAAATTAGAGAGATTAGAGCGCGCACGGAGGCTTTCAGACAGTCGTTCTTCCCGCGAACCATACGCGACTGGAACAGGAAAGGGAGGTAATGACAGTGGCACGTAAAGTGCCCTCCGCCACACACCGTTGGGTGGCTTGCGGAGTATAAATGTAGATGAAGATGTAGATGTACCAAGCTAGTGTCATCAGCAAACAGAAATATTTTAGAGTTACCAGTAATACTAGAGGGCACATCATTTATATAAATAAGGAACAGGGGTGGCCCTAGCACTGATCCCTCGAGCACCCTCGACTTAATTGTGTCCCACCCAGACCCCACATCACAGCTGTTCTCAAGATTGTGGATAATGACGTTTTGCTGTCTGTTGCTAAGGTAAGAGGTGAACCAATTGTGAGCTACTCCCCGTATTCCGTACTTCTGGAACAATGTTTTGTGATCAACACAATCAAACGCCTTAGTTAAATCAAAAAATATGCCTAGTGTTTGAAACCTTTTGTTTAACCCATCCAGTACCTCACAGTGGAAAGAGAATATGGCGTTTTCGGTTGTTAAACGACTTCTGAAGCCGAACTGTACATTTGATAGCAAATCGTGTGATACAAAATGATCAATTATCCTTACATACACAGCCTTTTCAAACACTGATGACACAGAAATAGGTCTAAAATTGTCTACACTATCCTTTTCTCGCTTTTTATAAAGCAGCTTTATTACTGAGTACTTTAATCGTCCAGGAAACTGACCAAACTTAAAGGGAAAATTACAAATACGGCTAAATACAGGGCTAACATGTGCAGCACAGTACTTTAATATTCTGCTAGGCACTCCACCATATCCATGAGAGCCCTTAGTCTTCAGTGATTTAATTATTGACTCAATCTCCCCTTTGTATCACAGAGGAGTATTTCAGACATCAATCTCGGAAAGACATTTGCCAAGAAAGTTATATGATTCCCTGTAGGAACTAAATCTTTATTTAATTCACCAGCAATGCTCAGAAAGTGATTGATAAACACTGTACATATATCTGATTTATCAGTAACAGAAATATTTTTACTACGAACAGACTTTATATCGTCGACCTTGTGCTGCTGCCAGACACTTCCTTCACAACTGACCATATGGTTTTAATTTTATCCTGTTAATTAGCTACTCTATTTGCACACCACATACTCTTTGCCTTCATAATAACATTTCAAGCACCTGACAATACTGTTTGTAATGGGCTACTGTAGCTTGGTTGTGACTACTGCTAACATTATGATATAATTCCCGCTTTGTTCTACGTGGTATCCTTATCCCACTAGTCAGCCACCTGGGCTCCCTATTACTGCTAGTACCCCGTTTAGAGCGTTCTAATGGAAAGCAACTATCAAAGAGCATGAGAAATGTATTCAGGAAAGCATTATATTTGTCATCTATGTTTTCGGCACTATAACATCCTGCCACTCTTGTTACTTGACGAGGTTTAAATAACGCTCTATTGCTGTTGGATTCACTTTCCTACATAGTCTGTAATTATATGTGACATTTATTTGAGTAAAAAATCCTTTTAGTTTTAAATTTGTGCATTAATGTCTCAAAGGCCATTCATCCTTTTACTAACAGAATGCCCATCTAGTAATGAAGGATGAATAAAAATATTGTCTATGGCTGTGCTACTGTTCCCCTGCACCCTAGTTGGAAAAAACACAGTCTGCATCAGATGATACAAATTGCAGATTTTCTATGGTATTTTAGAGATCTTGGAAAGAGTACTGTGCTATAATGTATGTTAAGATGTCAGTGAAACTTCTCACAAGAAAAAAAAGCGAGGGAATATTCTAAAGGCATCTGTCCGAATTGTGTTAACCCTTTGAATCCCAACAAATTAAAAAAAAAAAAAGATTTTAACATGTTTCGCAATATTGAACTTCATCATTATAGGATGCAACGGATACGAGAATAAACTGGCAAAAAGTAAACAATTACTTAAGTGAGGTAGTTTTACTTTGGAGGATAATTTTAAAATTTTTCGCATAATTAACTTTTATTGCCATAGAAAGCAACGAATTCAAGAAGAAATTGTCGAAAAGTAAACAATCAATTATTTAAAGTTGTGGTCTCACTTTGGACCCCTAGGACAAACAGTTCTCAACCAACCATAATTTTATGCGATATATTTTAAAGCAATTTCGCCCTTTTCTCTAGACACAATTCCGCATTTCGAACTTTACATGAAATCGTATTGCATAAAACAAATAGTTGCGCCAAAAAAACAAGCAAGAATAGGCCCAAAATTTAATAAATGTGACTCTGCTCCAGTGGTTTAATTTCGAAACCACTCGTAACAGTAGTAGTGCAAACTCAAATTTACGTTACAGTAACTTTCACAGTCAGTGGTCTCAGTATGATCACTTACCCTTAAATCCATTCTACACCAGAGAAAAAGTCATGATCTGGAGTCAATTCAACCTTTCAAAAGATATACTCCATGCATTTGTTGCATCATCTAGTGTCACGTAGAAACATGTTAAGAGTTTGGAAGTTTGTGGTAAGGTCTTATGGGACCAAACTGCTGAGGTCATTGATCCCTAAGCTTACGCACTACTTAATGTAACTTAAAGTAACTTACGCTAAGGACAACACACACACACACCCATGCCCGAGGGAGGAAAATATGACAACAAAAAAGAAAGAATGTGAAAAAGTAAACATTGGCAATCTAAAACAAGAAGACTAGCAGAATTTTCTGGAGAAATTAATCAGGGACTAAATGGCAGCAACAATTATACTTTTTCAGAGATTGCGCCGCCGTAATAATTCATCCTGAATACATGTTATTTCCAGTATCTAATAGTAGTTGGCGGAAGAGCCAGAATTGCCACAGTGGAGGCGAGGCAATTCAGCGCAGCGAGATTGAACGAGTCTCGCGTGATTTACCGACTGGACAGCCCGAAACTTTGGAGCGCAATTTCGCGTTATTGAGTTTAAATTAAATTCGTGAGGGTGGCGGCATCGAAGCGGGGACCGTGGCTTGTTGCTCGGCTGAGTAATGGCCTACGAACCCGACCGAAGGTCCCACATTCAGGGCTCCGCACGCTTTCTCCATTTAGCTCGACAGGTCGGAAATTAAGCGTTAAATTGAAATTTCATTACACAGTATTCCCGTAGGTTGCAAAGTAGATTGTGATTTTTGCAGACGTGTGAACACCACGTCTACCCTTCCGGAAGTGCCATAGATGATGTAGCCATTTTACAATGGATTAAATATTTATTATTCTCTCCCTATAGTTCTCTCTCTCTCTCTCTCTCTCTCTCTCTCTCTCTCTCTCTCTCTCTATCGTTCTAAAAAAACACAGATGACACTAAGCATAGTTATAGATGAAGTCGAAAATATCTATCGTGTCGTACAGATATCTCGGTTGTTCTCTTATCACACACTTTGGTGCACATTTACCACAAAGAGTTATCCACTTTCTGTTTTTATTTTTTTCTGCTCGTAACAGACAAGACACATCTGGGCTTCTCCTTAACTGATTTAGGATAGCCATGGTAAACGTAAATATCGATAGACTGAGAGGGATGTGAACCCAGCGGCTTTAAGGCAATGCACATCTTCAGTCGGTTGCAAGGACTGCAAAAGCAAGCAGACAACATGCATGTTTCAGTCATATTACGCGTCAATCAGTCATGTCCGATGCTTTTCGGAGGAAGACGTTATATGGTTATTTACTCTCCAAATTAGCTCTTATAGGCAAAAATCTGTTCAAACTGAGCGAAGGTAGATTTCTGGAACATGGCCTGTTTTTTAAAAGCTGTAAAATCTCCAGTTTTAGGGTTTACCACATGGTTGTGGAATGTTCTGGGACCGCAGCTGTTTTCTTCTTAGTACAAGCAAACTTTTCCACCAAGCAACAGCCAAAGTGCGTTTACAGCTGAAAGGCATATTGACTGTTGATCGACCGCGAATATTTCAAAAATATATTTCTTCACCAACTTAAGTCCAGTACTGTTAAAATAGAAAAAAACGTAACAATTAAGACTATACGACGGTTGTCCAGAACGTACGTTCCGATCGGTCGCGAAATGGAAAGTACAGTAAAAAACAGAAATGATTTATTTGTTACAGTTAGGTACACCTTCCACCTACTTCTGTACATAGTCGCCGCTCCGACTTTAGACATATGTCGTAGTGTTGTACCAACTTTCCAGTGCCCTCGTCGTAGAAAGCAGCCGTCTGTGCTTTCCGCCAATTCTCTACACTGGTCTGCAGGGTGTTGTCTGTGGCAAAATTTTGTCTTCATAGCTAGCGTTTCTTGTGAGCAGAGATGAAACCCAGGGGGAGCCAATTACGGACTGTATTGTGGGTGATCAAACATTTCTCATCGGAAACGCTGCAGGAGAGTCTTCATTGCCGCTGCAGTATGCGGCCGAGAATTGCCACGCATGACAGCTGCGTTGTGTCGGGCTGCATGAAATTAGTAGAAATCTCTAGGTATTCACCCCATAAGAGAGTTTAGGACAGTTGCAGAGGCATATAAACAATAATTTTAGTCCACTCAGTACGCGAATGGAAAATTACAAAAAATCTCCAATATTGGTACGATGTATTCTCCTCCAAGTGCTTTACAGTATTTTGCAGAGTATATATGTAGATGTAGATAGTACTTAAATGGTAACTGCTACGTTCTGGCAGGACATTTCTCGACTTCACTTCCCACTTAATGATACTATAACAATAACTGACGACCCCACTGGAAAGTCTATACTTTTCAAGGAAGCCTGGCAGATTCTGGTTTGGGAGGACCAGTCAGTTGGCATATGCTGCAGTCAAAAGTGACTGTCCGCAGCCCACGAGGCTAGAAACGTCTAACGGAAACTTGAACAGGACGGCCTCTCTTCCGTCGCAAACAGCTGAGCTCATTTCCCAAGCCATGGTTGTCCGTCGTGTCACACTAAAATGACTGAATAGACACAGCCCCAGTTAAAATGCACATTGCAGTGAGGTTCTTCTGGGTGCTCTTCTAGGTGTATGATCGCTTCGTGGTGTGCTAAACCTGCTGATGCTTCAGCTACAGTGGGACGCCCGCTACAGCAACTGCAGCATCGATGGGTTTAATAGATCGTGACGCGATCGTACACCCAGAAGGGGATTATGAAGGTGATCCTGATCAAGGTGGTTTTAATAGTAGCTAAAACATCGACAGTTGTATTAAATCATAAGACAGTAACACACTAAGAAAAAAATCAGTGAGATAGACTGACTGGTGTAGTCTATCGGTATCTATGCTGTATCCAAATCGGTGAACGCCTCTTTCCTGCAGGCTGTAAAATCGTAAGCAACAAACTTTGCCGGATCTTGTTTTTTAATTGGTGTGTTTTCGTGAAATTTTTCAGTAGGAAAGGGGAAGGTTAGAGTAGGACACTCTAGTACTTAGAGTAATTATTATGTTCGAGACTGTCGCTAGTGAGCTGTATTTGCAGATTATCTGTAACTCAGCTGAAACTCGCAGACTTCAGCTTGACTGGAACTACAGTTTAATATCGGTGTTTTCAGCTAATTGCTTGGAGTGCCAAGGTAATATTTAATTTCTTTTAATGACTTTGAAAAAAGGAGCAAAAGAAGACTACAGAGGGAAGAATGTAGTTGGAGCACCAATCTCGGCCTGAAAGAAGGACTGAAAAGGAAAACAGCGACATCATTTTAAAACGAACCAGGCTGGCATTTGCCTTAGGTGATCTAAGGACACCATGCTAGCCTAAATCTGAATGGATAAATGGTCGTTGATTAGCTACCCTCCCGAGCGCGACTTCAGTGTGGTAAATACTGCGTCACGTCGTTCGCTGAAAGTAGAGAGAGAAATTGTGGATTCAGGGTGACCCCGAACTCCACCTTTCAAAATTTCAGGGATATTGCCTGAACATTAGGTACAGCGAATACGTGGTATTCTGTAGTTGGTTACTGATTAATTACGTTTAGTTTGATTTCTTACCGCCATGTATTTTTCAGTGTGTCCTGTTGCGAAAAAATCTTACTACATTCACTCTCGGTACTTGCTTTTGACAACAGGAACGCCCAAAATAAAGCTGTGAGCGTGGTTCGTGAGTCGTGCTTGGAAGGCTCAGTCGGAAGAGCACTTGCCCACGAAAGAAAAAATGCGAGGTTCGAGTCCTGCTTCGGCAAAGTGTTTTGCCAGGAAGTTTCAGTAATGCCCACTTTAGCCTTCGTCCTCAATCTTGCATGCAGTACTGTTCGATTTTGTTGTCAGGTTTGTTTCCTCAGTAGTGTTAGATGTTAACAGTATGGACAGGTCACCGACGAAAAGCTGGTCGATATGTATTTCGTGTATTGCTTCACTTAATGCTATGGAAGAACAGCTATGCTGATCTGTTCCCATAGCGATGACAACCGCATCACAGTACTTTTGCATCTCTACATATGACCTACGAAAATCTCGATCCTTTCTTTTTAGAATGAAAGATACTGGCCATGTCAGGAAAGCCAGATCTATTGATCTGCATGAGAATGTGTTATACACGACTGATGACAATCGTACCGCCTGCTGTCGCTGCATTGGGCCAACTCTAAAAACAAGCCAAATAATGTTTCTCGCCTGAGGGTTGTTGTATTTCTCTGCACTTGTGTTCTACGTTTCGGTAAAAAACTTGAACACCAATTACGAATTAGGCCGTAAGTCTGTTCCGACTGACCTACCGCTGCCCACAAGACAGTACGAGGAGCGACCTATGATTATGGGACTTGTCCTCAGTATGTCGCCAGTCCCTCCAGCTGTTATTGCCAGTGGCCGCATCTCGTGGTCGTGCGGTAGCGTTCTCGCTTCCCACGCCCGGGTTCCCGGGTTCGATTCCCGGCGGGGTCAGGGATTTTCTCTGCCTCGTGATGGCTGGGTGTTGTGTGATGTCCTTAGGTTAGTTAGGTTTAAGTAGTTCTAAGTTATAGGGGACTGATGACCATAGCTGTTAAGTCCCATAGTGCTCAGAGCCATTGTTATTGCCAGTATTTGAATCCTGATGCTGCTGCTGATTATTTATTCAAGCAGCTGCTCATCTGACCTCATGATACTTGGTGAAGCGACTTCTAGACCTGCCTACCTGAGTAGATACCAGGAATGGACCCCAAACCAATGGCAGCGAAGCTAACATTTTCTTGTTTGTTTTTCTTTTTATCTGTTCCTTTGTCGTTTTTTAGTTCTGTAGTTCTAGAATGACAGGATATGTTGAATGGCATTAACAATCTGATGAGTACAGAATATGGACTAATGATGATGATGATGATGATGATGATGATGATGATGATGATGATGATGATGATGATGATGATGTTCGGTTTGTGGCGCGCTCAACTGCGCGGTCATCAGCGCCCGTACGAAGTCACAATTTTGACACAATCCAATTTTTTTACACAGCCCAATCTAGCCACTGTCATGAATGATGATCGTGATGATGAAATGATGAGAACAGTACAAACACCCAGTTACCCGGCAGAGAAAATGCCCAACCCGGCAGGGAATCGAACTCGGGACCCCTTGATCCAGAGGCAGCGACGCCAGCCACTAGACCACGAGTTGCGGACAAATATGAACTGAGAGCAAATCGAAGAAAGACAACAGTAATGAGAAGAGCAGAAGTGAGAACAGCGAGAAACTTAACATCAAAATTGCTGTAATTCTTCATGCTTTCCCGGCGATCTGTTGACATCTTGGATATTCGGGAATCCTGATGTAGCACCTGAAGAAGACAGCGAGGCATGCTGTTGAAATATCGTGCGAGAACGACGCGAACATCCGGCTGGATTCCCGAATATCCAAGATGTCATCAAAATTGCTGATAATGAAATAGACGCAGTTAAGGCGGACATTGAAAGCAGACAAGCACAAGCACAAAAGACATTCCTGGTCAAAAGTAGTCTACTGGTATCAAACGTTTGAGGAAGAAATTTCGAAGAATAAGCTTTTGAAGCAGTTAAACATGGACAGTAGGAAAATCTGAATAGAAAAGAATCGAAGCATTTGAGCTGTGGTGCTACAAAATAATCTTAAAAACTGACTTGGACTGATAAGGTAAGGAAGGTAAGGAATGAGGAGGATCTCCATAGAATCGTCGGGTAAAAACTGTAGAGGATCAAGGAGACTGGAATTCATGCAGAAAATAATTGAAGACGTAGTTTCCGATTACTACTATGAGATGAGGAGAGGAATTCGTGGCGGGCCGCATCAAACCATTCAAAAGACTAATGACTAAAATGAAAATGTAAAAAAAAAAATAAAATATAGAGGTACTAGAGACAAATGGTCTCTTATACCAACCACTCAAAAAAGTACCCAGGAATTTTTTTGCTGGAGTTCAGATCCATCCTGGCAGCCTAGCATCCAGTTTTATAGGAAAATTGCTCAACCGACCTAGCACGTGGCAAGACGTAGATCTATTGCTTAAACGGCTAGGACGACGTCATCAACAAGTCTGGGTGGGAGTGAACGCGGAGTCTGACAACTTAATTACGCAGCCGCGACTGCAGGAAGGCAGTTTAATTACGGACGCAGGACGCGGCATAAATCGGCGCTGAGCAGAGCAGATGTCGCATGCGGAGACCGGCGCTTCGGTGTCTGCCGCCATTACCGCGCCCTCTGCCCGAGGAGCGGGTGCGAGCGACCGCCGCTCCCAAATTAGTCGCGCCTGCACCCGGAAACAGCGCGCATCTGGGGAGGGGGTTGCGGTGATTCACACATTGGCCAATGGGGCGCCGGCGCGGAAGTCGACACTTCCGCCATCTTGGCCGACACCCTCGCGCTCCTTGTCGGGGACACCGGGGTGACAGCTGGTCAGCGTTGTCCGCACCAGAACTCGCATTAAACACACTGTGCACCGGGCAACGCTTTCCCCCACAAACTATTGGACCTTAAAAGATTATACTATAACTGTTCCGCCGGCCGAAGTGGCCGTGCGGTTCTAGGCGCTGCAGTCTGGAACCGCGAGACCGCTATGGTCGCAGGTTCGAATCCTGCCTCGGGCATGGATGTGTGTGATGTCCTTAGGTTAGTTAGGTTTAAGTAGTTCTAGGTTCTAGGGGACTAATGACCTTAGAAGTTGAGTCCCATAATGCACAGAGCCATTTGAACCATTTTTATAACTGTTCCCTACTAACGAACAGGACACGAGCGCACGGAATATCAAATCACATTTGTGGGGTTGATGAGTTCCAGCAAATAGAGCACGGCATGTCGTTCTTAACGGAGACAAATCTTCGGACGTAAAAATAACTCTCGAGGTACCTCCAACGGAGCGTTACAGCACCAACCCTTCCTGAGAATGAAGTCTCTCTCGACAACACTGTTATATAAAACATTCTCGGACTTCTTGCCGCGTCAGTTCAGAGTAAAACCTCGAGCTTTCAACGATTTCCATCACCGTCATCGTCAGTTACAGAAGACTAGGGTTTAGCATCTCATTGACATCGAAGTCATTGGTCATGGCGGAAATCGTCGAAAGCTTGAGGTTTTACCCTTGCCCTGACGCGGCAAGAAGTCGGAGAACGTTTTATACACCAATCATTCCTGTTCACTGTGTGCTCCTGTTGCTGATTATGTATTTAAGGAGATTAAACAGCTAAGGATACTAGGCTTCTATTAAGCTCCTCCCAGAAAGGAATTAGTATACCTCGTACATATAGAGTATTAGCTGTAGTGCCAGGCGTTGCCTGGAATGTTCGTTACCTGCCACACAAAGGGAATGGCTCTGTGCCTTGTTGATACTCAAAGTGAAAGCAAGCCGCTTGGGAAACTACCACCGCTTTAAATCGAAGCGCATATTTAAATCACTGGGTGTCAGTCTAGTGGGACGAATGATTACGCTTTTAGCAAATAGATATTAATCCAAGCTAACAGCCACACTTCCTAACGACCACTCTAAGCAACAGTCAAATAAGGAATGGCGATGTAAGCGACTTTAAGACTTTCGCCTCCTGAGAAAGTCGAACTGTGTTTTCTTATCAGTATTCCGTAAACGGAACTTCGGTAAACAGAACTTCAGTAAACAGAACTTCGGTAAACAGAACTTCAGTAAACAGAACTTCGATGAACAGAACTTCGATGAACAGAACTTCGATGAACAGAACTTCGATGAACAGAACTTCGATGAACAGAACTTCGATGAACAGAACTTCGATGAACAGAACTTCGATGAACAGAACTTCGATGAACAGAACTTCGATGAACAGAACTTCGATGAACAGAACTTCGATGAACAGAACTTCGATGAACAGAACTTCGATGAACAGAACTTCGATGAACAGAACTTCGATACTCTGTTAAACTTCGATCAGAGCCGGCCGCTGTGGCCGAGCGGTTCTAGGCGCTACAGTCCGGAACCGCGCTGCTGCTACGGCCGCAGGTTCGAATTCTGCCTCGGGCATGGATGTGTGTAATGTCCTTAGGTTAGTTAGGTTAAAGTACTTCTACATTCTAGGGGACTGATGATGGTTCAAATGGCTCTGAGCACTATGGGACTTAACATCTGTGGTCATCAGTCCCCTAGAACTTAGAACTACTTAAACCTAACTAACCTAAGGACATTACACACATCCATGCCCGAGGCAGGGTTCGAACCTGCAACCGTAGCACTCGCGCGGTTCCGGACTGAGCGCCTACAACCGCTAGACCACCGCGGCCGGCAGGGGCGGGGGAGACTGATGACCTCAGAAGTTAAGTCTCATAGTGCTCAGAGCCATTTGAACTATTTTCATGGCACACTGTCTTCTTTCCTACGTTTCTACATTTCTGACCACAGAAGTGAAAGTAGTAGGAAAGTTCTGGGACCAGTTAACACAATACAGAACACGTCATAATAGTGAGCTTTGTACACATACTGAAAAAATTACAGAAGTTTCTGCAGAAAGAAGAAGAGCTTTCTATGTCCACACCTAAATGATGGATCCCAACAGCCTGACAAAAGGTGTGTTCTCTTATGTCGATAAATTAAAAATGGGTAACTCACGGTGAAAATAAATTGGAAGGGACGTAGACGAACTCTGAATTAGTCCGTAAGATACTGAGGAACAGTTGCCACTCAGGAAGAAATTGTAAGATTGCAGAGGTTTTCACTTAAAAGTCAAGAAGAAGACTGGAGCGACTTGGAAGTAGAAAAGAGAAAGAAATATTGATAAATAATGAGAAAAATGTGGAAGAAATGAAAGGAGAAACAATTGAAACAAACGTAGAACATGGTAGCTCATATGTAGAAGAAGAAGAAGGTGGTGATGAAGAAGAGGAAGAAGAAGAAGATGATGATGACGATAAGATGATGATGATGATGATGATGATGATGAAGAAAAAGAAGAAGAAGAAGAGGGGTGCAACTGCAGGCTTTTGAAAGTTGGTCGTGGTGACAACTGGGGAAAAAATGAGACATGTAACCAAGAAAAAGGCAATTAATGGAGGTAAATAACTGTAGAATAAGAAGCTAAAAATTGAACATACACAGAGGAAGGATGAAAAAATTAAAAAAAAAAAATTCAGAAGGAAAGAACGAGCAAGGTCGATCCAGGACTCAATTTATGGTCAAGTTGCTGACATGGACGCAGTTAAACCGGACAGGGGAAGGCAACGATGGTGGTGAAAGCACGGGCCTCCTGATGCATCATCTTACTAAACAATACACATAGAAAACGCACGAGTGGTCATACCCGGTGTTCGAACATCGTAGTACCACGAGATACAGAGGGAAATCACTTCAGACGCGACCTAATCGAGTAATGCCAACGTGTGCTGATCAAAAGGGCAAGGGGCGCGCAGGAAGGAAATAGGGTTGGGATCTGGGCGTGGGCAGCGAAGCACCCCTTCGCATGAACCTTCTAATTTCCTGCCCAGACGATTGCCCTCACTTCCGGAAGCCGAGATTGAGTGAAAGGGGAGGCGCCACCAGAGTAATAGTCCTCGAAGGGGAGTGTTTACCTGTTTACGCGTCTAGAGTTTGCGTTAGCACTGTGTAGGCAAGTGCGTTTCTGTTGTGACGGTAGGACGAAATACGAGTAACAACCATTGGGGTAGATTATTATCGAATATTTAGAAAAATAAATTTCAGACAACTGGAAGTTTTCATGCATTTCTTCGCGCTGTGCCGTTCCGTTCTGCCGTAGATCTATTCAGTGAAGGAAGGAAGATTGTGTTTAACGTTCCGCCGACATCGAGGGTATTAGAGACGGAGCACAAGCTCGAATTATATCGAGGATGGGGAAGGAAATCGGCCGTGCCCATTCAAAGGAGCCATCCCGGCATTTGCCTGTAGCGATTTAGAGAAATCGTGGAAAACCGAAATGTGGATGGCCGGACGCGGGTTTGAACCGTCGTCCTCCCAACCGCGACTCCAGTGTGCTAACCTCTGCGCCACCTAGCCCGGTCCATTCAGTGAAAGAAATGAATAGAGAACTGTTTCATTCTAGGCAAGGCGAGAATTTTTTTCCTGCAAAGCTCGGTAATGGACCGATATGTAAATGGCCTCGAAAACAATTACTTACCTGTGCACGGAGAGACATTTCTAGGAAGACCACTGAGTGTCCGGACTCGTCTGCTACGTTCAATCGAAGGCTGATAAACGCGCGTAAATATCACATTCAGGGACAGATTTGGAAAATCTGTGACGGTGAGTACTGCGTAGTTGATACTGCGTAGTTGATGTAAGTGTACGGAACAGAGGCACTGAAGATAAAAGAAGTCTGTGACTGCTTCAAACGCTTTCGGGGACGAGAGAAAACTCTTGGGACTTAAGTTCTGTTCGTCAGTTGACAAGCTTGCCGCCAGACAATATTGAAAAGTTGCCAAATGCTTGCACAAAAACATCTATTATTTCCGAAATTGATGTAAGAAGAATTGGAGATTATCAGAGGCAATGTTATCGCCATCATTTACTATTTGGCGGTTAATCTTTACTCGATTGCTTGTCGACCAGATGACAAAGCGACCGGAATACGCTTAAAATTTTTTTGATTTGCTTTTCTCTGCAGACCAGCATGATGTCGGATTAGAGTCGTTGCTATCAGTAGTGTTCAGCACTAGGACAGGCAAATATCACTGTCGCGGTGCGTACCTATCTACGAGGGCAGTTCAATAAGTAATGCAACACATTTTTTTTTCTGAAACAGGGGTTGTTTTATTCAGCATTGAAATACACCAGGTTATTCCCCAATCTTTTAGCTACACAACACTATTTTTCAACGTAATCTCCATTCAATGCTACGGCCTTACGCCACCTTGAAATGAGGGCCTGTATGCCTGCACGGTACCATTCCACTGGTCGATGTCGGAGCCAACGTCGTACTGCATCAATAACTTCTTCATCATCCGCGTAGTGCCTCCCACGGATTGCGTCCTTCATTGGCCAAACATATGGAAATCCGATGGTGCGAGATCGGGGCTGTAGGGTGCATGAGGAAGAACAGTCCACTGAAGTTTTGTGAGCTCCTCTCGGGTGCGAAGACTTGTGTGAGGTCTTGCGTTGTCGTGAAGAAGGAGAAGTTCGTTCAGATTTTTGTGCCTACGAACACGCTGAAGTCGTTTCTTCAATTTCTGAAGAGTAGCACAATACACTTCAGAGTTGATCGTTTGACCATGGGGAAGGACATCGAACAGAATAACCCCTTCAGCGTCCCAGAAGACTGTAACCATGACTTTACTGGCTGAGGGTATGGCTTTAAACTTTTTCTTGGTAGGGGAGTGGGTGTGGCGCCACTCCATTGATTGCCGTTTTGTTTCAGGTTCGAAGTGATGAACCCATGTTTCATCGCCTGTAACAATCTTTGACAAGAAATTGTCACCCTCAGCCACATGACGAGCAAGCAATTCCGCACAGATGGTTCTCCTTTGCTCTTTATGGTGTTCGGTTAGACAACGAGGGACCCAGCGGGAACAAACCTTTGAATATCCCAACTGGTGAACAATTGTGACAGCACTACCAACAGAGATGTCAAGTTGAGCACTGAGTTGTTTGATGGTGATCCGTCGATCATCTCGAACGAGTGTGTTCGCACGCTCCGCCATTGCAGGAGCCACAGCTGTGCACGGCCGGCCCGCACGCGGGAGATCAGGCAGTCTTGCTTGACCTTGCGGCGATGATGACACACGCTTTGCCCAACGACTCACCGTGCTTTTGTCCACTGCCAGATCACCGTAGACATTCTGCAAGCGCCTATAAATATCTGAGATGCCCTGGCTTTCCGCCAAAAGAAACTCGATCACTGCCCGTTGCTTGCAACGCACATCCGTTACAGACGCCATTTTAACAGCTCCGTACAGCGCTGCCACCTGTCGGAAGTCAATGAAACTATACGAGACGAAGCGGGAATGTTTGAAAATATTCCACAAGAAATTTCCGGTTTTTTCAACCAAAATTGGCCGAGAAAAAAAAAGTGTTGCATTACTTATTGAACTGCCCTCGTACAATCTGAATCACCTTCAATTGATATGGAGAAACGTGGCAAATGGATGCTTCGAATGAATGCAAAATAAGCTTTCTCTCAAAGTTACCAGCAACTTCGCAGATTTTGCCGAAAGTGTACTGTGATTGGTATGAAGACAATAAAGACATTAGTTTGTATCTTTTGTTTTCGTATGTCATTCAAGTACGACTTCTGTTCAACAAAATCCGGAACGTTCGTAATTGCGCGCCAATGGCGTGCTGGAGCGAAAAGCGGTTAGCATCTTTCGCACGCCTGTGTTTAATGTGTAACAACCGGAAGTTTCATTGTTGTTAGTTATTGTTCAGTGCTGTATTGAGTACAGCGTTGTGTCGTACAGATGGCTGAATTAGAGCAGCAACGCGTGTGCATTAAATTTTGCGTGAAACTCAAGGAAACCTTTACAGATACACTCCAAATGATGCAGGAAGCCTACGGTGATGCTTGAAGTCGTCTTCGGTGCTACGAAGATTCATACGGTTTACAAATGGCCGGATGGCAGTTAAAGATGACCCTCGTTCAGGAAGCCTTTCGACGTCTACCGAAGACGCTGGTCTAAGAAATGTCAACGAAACTGTGCTAGCAAATCGAAGACTGACTGTCCGAGAGATTGCAGAATAATCTAACGTTTGAGCTGGATCATGAAATGAAATCCTGACACAACATGTGGGACTGCATCGTGTTGCCGCCAATTTCGTCCCACTACTCATGAGGTAAGACTAGAAGGACATTTACCTCGCCATCTGTGAAGAGCTTTCGGATGGCGCAAATGAGAACCACATGTTCCTTAAGAGAATCATAACTGGTGATGAGACTTGGGCCTACAGTTATGATGTTGACACCAAGGTTTGATGTTCACAGTGGGTCGGGATAGGTTCTGTAAGAGCAAAAAAAGTTCTTGAGGTCAGGTCAACTGTCAGTTTTCTTTGAATTTGAAGGATTAGTTCACCATGAATTCGAGACACAGGGACAAACTGTTAATCGATGGTACTATAGGGGCGTGTTGCGACCCCTGCGAGAAAACGTGAGAAGGAAGCGGCGTCAATTGTGGCGCGACAATTTATGGCTCTTGCATCACAGTAAGCCACTCGCACATTCATCCCTGTTGGTGCGCGACTATTGCACAAAAATCGAAATCACTCTGTAGCCTCATTCTCCGTACTCTAGACCTGGCCCCTACGGACTTGTTTTTATTTCCAAAACTGGAAACCCCGTTGAAAGGAGGAAGAGCCGCGCGGATTAGCCGAGCGGTCTAAGGCGTTGCAGTCATAGACTGTGCGGCTGGTCCCGGCAGAGGTTCGAGTCCTCCCTCGGGCATGTGTGTGTGTGTTTGTCCTTAGGATAATTATAATTAGGGTTAGGTAGTGTGTGAGCTTAGGGACTGGCGACCTTAGCAGTTAAGTCCCATAAGATTTCATACACATTTGAAAGGAGGAAGATCTGAGACGATAGACGACACAAAAGAAAATTCGTAGACGGCGCTTCTCGCGATCCAATAGAAAGTGTCCCAAGACTGCTCCCGAAAGTGGAAACGGTGTTGGGAGCGGTGTATCAGTTGTGCAGGAGAGTATTTCGAAGGAGACCATGCACAACGAGTAAAAAGTAAGCGTAGAAAAAACTTGTGGGTAAACCTCCGGAATTGTTTGAACAGACCTCGTATATTTCTAGAAGCGCCCATGTTCATCGGTACAGACGTGCTTATTGATCAGCTGAGTTGTCATTGATCACTTTTTTCGCTACACATTACTTCGTAACTTCACACCTCTATCCACTGTACCATTCTGAACTTCTGCAACGCTTGACCATGTTTTAAATGCTACTATCTCCTAAAGACTTTAACTGCCGATTTGTTATTAACCGGCATTTAATTATAACAAATCGTGCCAAGAACAATGTGTTTTTGATCAATCTTCAGTTTGCCGTTACGTTGAAACGGCAGTCTTTCTTAGCAAGCAACTTATACTGTGAAAATAACCAAATACGAAAAGTCACTAACCAGCGATATGACGTTACCCGACGTTCTATTACAACAAAACGTACCTGTAACGTTCCCTATTCCGAGAGATCGTTAATATGCCGGTGCCTTTAAACGGCATAGAACGTAACTTGTAATACAAAACCCAGCAAAATATGGGTTTCGGCTGTAAACGACGAAACCCAATATGGCGTCTCCATAGTTCTGCTTGTGACGTAGAGAGCGTTCTTGTCTCTTATTGGTTAAAATTATGTTGCGCGTTGACAACACATTGCAGAACTTATCTCGTATTTCACGCGCGGCAGTGCTTTCTCACCGTGAAATAACAGGAATTCGCGCCACAGAACTCTTAGAGCTGCACGTCTACATCGGTTTTTGGTTTGTGACATCCGTTTGCGGACGGCTTAAGGGGGGTAGGACGTCAAACGGGCCGACTTGGAGCAGGAGGACATTTCAATTTCCAGTATCTATACTTTTACAAATAAATTCATAAAACTATGTCAGCATGACCAGGAAGGATTCAGAATTCACACTCATAGCAGTGGAAATTCTAAAACATAACGAAGTAATTTCTTTTAGGTGTGAAATTTCATCATTCTTTTCACTTATTAATGGCAGGATTTGTTGCTATAGGTACACTTTTCTTCATAAGTAAGAGATATTCTTCGATGAATTTTGCACAGCACACAAACCATATTTAAAGGTGTATGAAACTCTAGAATTTTCCAAATCTATTAAAAACTGTGGTAAAAATTAAGGTAATTAACCATAAAATTTATGTTTTTTCTAAACATGAAGGTTAAAATATAACAGTTCATTAGTTTTTTAATAAATTAAATAAATTCTAGAGTTTCAGACACCTGTGAGTATGGTATGTATGCTGTGCAAAATTCATCGAAGAGTTTCTCTAACTTATGAAGAAAAGTGTACCTCTAGCAACAAATGCAGTCATTAGTAAGTGAAAAAAATGATGAAATTTCGCACGTAAAAACATTCATTTTGTTATATTTTCGAACTTACACTGCAATGGGTGTGAATCCTGAATCCTTCCTGGTGATTCTGACAAAGTTTTATGAATTTATTTGAAAAAGTATGGACACTGGAAATCAAAATGTCCTGTGATGCCTTTCCTGCTCCAAGTCGGCCCGTTTGACGTCCTACCCCTCTTAAGGGGAATCGAGCTTTGACGCCACCAGAGCTCTGAGTACGGACGAAAGGGACGTTTCAAACAGTCCCTCCCTCCCCTTCCGCCATCCCGACGAACTCACTTTGAACGGTACCACCACCATCTTCCGCAGACTCGGGACAAACGCTTTCTAGCTCGCTGGCACGGCGACGCGTGAAACTGACGCAAAGTGCGCGCTCGCCCGCCGGCAGCCACAACAAACAGCACCGCCGTGCGCGCGGGCACCTCAGCCATTACTCTTTTTTGTTTTCCGCTAAACGAGAGCGGCGCGCCGGTCGATCTGCAGATATTGATGATGTCAGAGCCGAGCAATTGGATCAACAGGTGGCGAAAGCGGCTGGTCTCGACCGCAACGAGAAATCTGCACCGCGGTAGAGGCGCACTTTTCCGTACCGTCAGAGACTAACTGCTATTTTTCTCCTTGGTCTCTTTTCTCTTGTCTTTCCATTACGGAGAACCGCAAAATCAATTGTGAGGACAGAGACACAATCGCCTGTATCTCTTTATTCGAGTTTTCCAATAGTGGTTACCGCGGACAAGCAGACAGCACTTCCGGGAGCGAGGCGTTACGATTGGCGTCTGTGGTTAGCCGGGCGGTCCTTCTCGCTTCGGGAGCTTGTCCACGATGAACCTCATCCGCTGAATTGGTTCTCTAGATCTGTCTCACTTCACACATTCTCAGACATGGACTCTGCAGTCTACTGGAAGCCACCGAAATCATCGTCTCTGCTGAAGAGGAAGATAGCATCTTGAAAAATACTTCGTATGAGTGGATGAGAAGTGGAACGTAATTCCTAGCCAGCACTGCGTCTACATGCGCTTCAAGCCGTTCAGTGCATGTAGTCAGCAGGCAAATGGAAACGAAACGTTTCGTGTCATTGGCCGGGAGGTCCCTTGCGAGGCAAGTTCGGCCACCTTGGAGCAGTTCTTATTACATTCGACGCCACATTGGGCGACCTGCGCGCCGGAAAGGAATGAAATGTTGATACTAAAATGTAGACTTTCACGGACGGAAATTTCATGTCCATTATAATTATCCGGGCTGTTATGCCGTGGCCGGTTGACGAATTCTGTGTAAATTCCCAACGTTTCGTCCCCGTCTGCAGAGGACATCTTCAAGGGGGCCTGTAGGTCGATGGACGGTCCAACACACACACTGGCTCGCTAGCGAGTGTTGGACCGTCCACCGAGCTACAAACCCCCATAAAGATGTCCTCTCCAGACGGGGACGAAACTTTGGGAATTGACACAGAATTCATCAACCGACCAGAGCATAACAGCCCGGATAATTATAATGGGCATGATGAAATGTTGATGAAGACAACGTAACACCCAGTCCCTGAGCGGAGAAAATCTCCGACCCAGTCGGGAATCGAACCCGGGCCCGTAAGATGGCAATCCGTCACGCTGACCAATCAGCTATCGGGGCGGACAGCCGGCAGGTGAACAGGTCATCACCCTCTAGGAATCCCTCCTTTGTCTTCGAAGCAGAGATACGGTGGTGTCTCTTCAATGGGAAGCGATACCTGGATCTCACTTTGTACAGTACAGAATGTTGGCCAGCAACAAACAAGCAAATACTTGCTGCAATAGAAACCAAGATGTTTCGGGGGCACATCTGGCCTTATGCTTCATGGTCAAGTGATCAATAATGAAGGCCGGCCGCAGTGGCCGAGCGGTTCTAGGCGCTTTAGTCTGGAACCTCGCGACCGCGACGGTCGCAGGTTCGAATCCTGCCTCGGACATGGATGTGTGTGATGTCCTTAGGTTAGTTAGGTTTAAGTAGTTCTAAGTTCTAGGGGACTGATGACCTCAGATATTAAGTCCCACAGTGCTCAGAGACATTTGAATCATTTTGTACGACGGACGGTGTGCTCTGATACACTTGTGTTGCACCAGTATTGTGGTCTTTCGGCAGAGATGCCACAGATCATCATATATCCCACTTTACAGAGCAGGCAAGCCTCCGAATTCCACATCCTGCGAAGAGTCGTGGTCGTCCAACCAATTCGCGCCAAGTGGTAGTTTCATTGTCCTCGTACCTCTTTCTGTAGATGTCACGACAGTAGTACGTGAACATTCGATTAGTTTCGCCGTTTTCGAGATACTCGTTCACAGGCTCCGCGTAATAATAATCTGCCTTGTAAAGTCGTTTATCACAGTGGATTTCCCTCTTTGCATCCATTTCTTCGTTAGGGTGATACCCCGTCCGTGTCTGCTCCGCTCATATACTTTTACTGTAGCGTCAAGTGCCCACAAGGCCAGCAGGCGGCATCCAACGTCGGAATGGTGAGAGATCTTAATGCTTTGGCTTATCAGGAAATCATGTGAGAAAAGGGCAAGCTGAGTTCTGCACTTGCTATGCTTTCTAAAGCCTTGCTGATTAGTGGACATAAGCGAGTCAGTCTCAAGAAAATTTATTATATTCGAAATTTGAACTAAGAATGTGTCCAAGGGTTCTGCAGCAAACCCATGTTAGCGATGTTGGTCTGTAATTTTGTAAGTGCGTTTTTTTACCCTTCTTATATACACGAGTCACCCGCGCTTTTTTCGAGTCGCTTGGGTCTTTGTGCGGGGCGAGATATTGGCGATAAACGCATGCTACAGGTAGGTAAGGGGCCAGTGCCGTAGTGTACTCTTTGGGAATACGCTGGCCATAACGTAGGCCGGCCACCGCTGCCGCCAGCGCCGCTCAGCGGCCAGTGCAGGCAACAGCTGGGGGGCGGCAGCTGGTGTCGGCAGAAGTGGGCGTGTTCGCTGATTAGGCGGCTAGGTGACGCCAGGCACCCCGCCGTCCATTGTCGCCCCGCGGGCGTCTCCACGCCTCCGAACGCCCTACGCCTCTGGCCTGTTCTCCATTATTCTGCCACACTGCCAGTCCCCCCCAACCCAGTACACACACGCCGGCCCGGGTAACAGTTGCGCATATTGCGTGCGGAAACGCCGTTGAATTATGGGCTTGGAACCGTGGGCGAGTCTGAGCGTGTGAGGACTTGGCAGACATTCCCAGCAATCGTGGGAGAATGGGTCTAGTTTAAACACCTTCTCTGGTATTTGGTCGCTGTTAAATTATTCATACAGCATAAACGAACGAGACATTTTGGAGAAAACTGCCACAAAATATTTGTTATTTTTCTGCTAGTATATACGAGGTCTGTTCGAAAAATTCCGGAACATTAGTAATTTCGCGCCAGTGGTGTGTTAGAGCGAAATGCGGTTGGCATCCCTACACATGCCTTGTGTTTAATGTGTAATTGCGTAAGCTTCACTGTTGCATGTCTGTTGGTTATTGTTCAGTGCTGTATTCAGTAGGATATTGTGTTGCACAGTTCGGAATTTCGAGATGCCGGAGATAGAGGAACACCGCATCTACATTAAATTTTGCGTGAAACTCAGGAAAACCTTTACAGAGGCCCATCAAATGATGCAGGGAGCCTACGGTGATGAGTGGTTAAGCCTTACTCGGTGTTACGAGTGGTTCACACGGTTTAAAAATGGCCGGGCGGAAGTTAAAGATAACCCTCGTTCAGGACGCCCTTCGACGCCTACCGACGATGGTCGTGTCAGGAAGGTCAACGAAATTGTGCGCGCCAATCAAAGATTGACTGTCCGAGAGATTGCAGCAGAACGTAACATTGCAATTGGGTTATGTCACGAAATTCTATTCTATCGCTTGTGCCTTATCCCGCGGTTGCGCAGGGTCGGCCATGGTTAACCGTATTTGGCATGTTAATTTAAGGGGTGGCCGGATGCCCTTCCTGCCGCTGCCGCCACCCCATGCCCCCCCCCCCCCCGGACGGAATTAGTGTTCCCCAAATGTCTGCATCTAATGTAATCTGTGGAATAGTGCGGATGTGTTCAGATGTCTGCGAGCTGTGGAACTGAGGCGGTACGTGGGGACCAGCCCGGTATTCACCTAGCGGGATGTGGAAAACCGCCTAAAAACCACATCCAGGCTGGCTGGCACACCGGCCCTCGTCGTTAATCCGCCGGGCGGATTCGATCCGGAGCCGGCGCGCCTACCCGAATCCAGGAAGCTGCGCGTTAGCGCTCTCGGCTACCCTGGCGGGTCCGTTGTGTTATGAAATCCTGACGCAAAATCTTGGAACGCCTCGTTTTACTGCCAAGTTCGTCCCACGGCTCATGAGTCAAGACCAGAAGAACCGTCATCTCGCAATATGTAAAGAGCTTTAGGATCGCGCAAATGAGAACGAGATCTTTCTTAAGAGAATCATAAATGCTGATGAGACTTGGGTCTACGGTTATGATGTTGAGAACAAGGTTCAATCTTCTCATGGGGTCGGGAAAGGTTCTCCAAGAGCAGAAAAGCTCGTCAGGTCAGGTCAAATATCAAAGCCATGCTGATAATTTTCTTTCACTTTGAATGATTAGTTAATCACAAATGACCAGACAAATGAAAGAAGATAAGGAGATTTATCGACGCTAACTCTTTCCTCACATCACTGACGATTGGAGGAGGGAAGTGGGGAAAAGATTGTGGTAGCACTAGACCCTCCGACACACTGCAAGTGTGGAGAGTAGGTGTGGGTAGTGTAAGCATTTTGCTAGCACTGTTTCTTAAAATGACTCCATGCTTGGTTACCTGCACTGAAGCGCCAAAGAAACTGGTATAGCCATGCGTATTGAAATACAGAGATATGCAGACAGGCAGAAGACGGCGCTGCGGTATAAGACAACAAGTGTCTGGCGCAGTTGTTAGATCGGTTACTGCTGCTACAATGACAGGTTATCAAGACTGAAGTGAGTTTGAACGTAATGTTATAGACAGCGCACGAGCAATTGGATACAACATCTCCGCGATAGCGACAAAGTGGGGGTTTACCCATACGACCATTTCACGAGTGTTCTGTGAATATCAGGAATCCAGCAAAACATCAAATCTTTGACATCGCTGCGGCCGGAAAAAGATCCTGCAAGAACTGGACCAACGACTGAGGAGAATCGGTCAACGTGAAAGAAGTGCAATCCTT